>NW_024467217.1:30884-94709 GCF_000292625.1 Dacryopinax primogenitus | reverse complement strand
CCCCCCCAAACTCATCTATTATATCAATGGCCGTCTCGAAAGGCAAGTCTGCTGCCGCTGCCGCTGCCGCTGCAGCAGCCGCCACCGCCAACGGGTCTGCAACACAGGGCACCAACGCCGGAAGACACGTCCCCCACGTTAAGAAGGCTTGTGAACGGTGCAGGCGGAACAAGAGCAAGTGTGATGGTGTGCCTGGGAGTACATGCAGGAGCTGTGCCCAGGTGGGCTACGAGGTGCGTCACCTCCACCGCCGCACTCGGGACATCCCTAACCTAGATTCTTGGTATAGTGCGTATGGACGCAGGAGAAAGATGCCCGCCGCGCGTTCACCCGCGCCTATGTCCGCGCGCTCAATGACCGTATCCGGTTCCTCGAGGACCTTTTGCGGCAGAACGGTATCCAATTCGACGGCTCCTCCGAGCTCGCCGGCGTCTCCACCACTGCGCCCGCCTCGGGGAAGGAGTCGCCCACGCCTTCCGAGGGTGGAGACGCATCGACCAAATCCGAGGATCCTGATGAGCTGGTTTTGCAACTCGAACACCAGCTTGTGCTCGAAAAAGACCCTCTGGTGCAAGGTGACCTCATCAGCTTCTATGGTGCTACCAGCCGGTTCCCAGCACAATACGAGATCTTGCGCGAGGCATCCCCGCCCGGTGGGCTGGGGGAGTACGTCTCCGAGGAGTTAATCCAAGAACGTAAGCGACTTGGCCGCACCCCTCCTCCCACATGGGCACGCAATTTGCCCTGGGACATCCGGATCGACCGAACAGAGCATGACAAGCTCGTCAACCTTTGCTTCAAGTATTTTACTAGCTGGACCGTGCGTGTGTGGCCTACGCTCTTCTGGCGCGACTTGGAGGCCCTGTCCGCCCAGGACGAGGAACGTGCAGCGCGTGGGGAGGAATTAGACCCCCAAAGGACGGCACAGTACTCGCCTCTGCTGCACAATGCCATTCTCGCCCTCGCCACAGCGTGGAGTGATGATCCTGTGCTGAGCAGCCCTGAAGTTCGCGACAAGTTTGCCAGACGCGCAAAGGTCTGCATCGATATTGAAGCCAGCAAGCCAACGCTTAGCACTCTGCATGGTCTGACCATCCTCTCGAGCTACTATTCTGGCAAGGGAGACCAAGGGTTAGGCTGGATGTATTTCGGCACCGCTGTCCGCCTGTCTTATGCCAGTGAGTGCTTTGATCCAGACAGGAGAACATCGCTAATGCGAACACAGTTGGGCTGGACCTGGACACCTCAAGCTGGGTGGAGAACGGGCCACTGACAGAAACAGACAACCTCGAGCGGGACTTATCCTGCGCCTCATTGGTGATGCAAGACAAATGGTGGTCGCTGTACGTTGGGCGGCCATCTTCGCTCCCCCCTCGTCAGATTAATCTGCCCGAGCAACTGCCTGCGCACCTCATCCGCGACCCTTCTAATGCAGACGAAGTAGCTGCCACTACAAGCCTGTACGACACCTTCCGGTGCACATGGACATTGAGCCAAATCGCCTACCGGATCATGGAGGACATCTATGGTCCCAAGCCAGCATCATCCCTCCGGAACGTCGTTTCTGCCCTTCACCTCGCACTTACAAACTGGCACGACAAGCTGCCTAATTCGCTCCGCATTCCGCATGTGGGAACGCAGTCGATTCCCGCTCAAATCCTCTCCATGCATCTTGCGTATGAGTGGCTCACTATTCTCCTCCTCCGTCCGTTTTATAGGCGCATCGCCAGCGCCCGGCCAGAGGACACGAGCGTGTTGCTCTGCAATCGCGCTGCGCACCAGATTGTACGGTTATACGGCTTGTGGCGGCGGTACCACGACCTTCGATATGTACCGATCACGGCTGTTCAGATCGCCTTCACAGCGGGGACAACGCATCTGCTCGCGGCGACATACGCGAATGGCGTAGTAGGCAAGGAGAAGGGTCTCGACGGCGTACGTGAGTGTGTCCGGTGTTTACAGGAGATGGGTCAGTCTTGGCAGAGTGCCATCCAGAGCTCGCGCACGCTCGAGAAAATGATGGAAGACTATGCTGGCCGGAGGGAGAGCGACAAGGCTGCTTCTCCTGTCTACCTAGGGCCATCGGGAAAGTACCCCGGCACGGGCGGGTTCCAAGTGCAGCTCTCGCCCCTCATTAGCGGTGCCGGTCAAGAATTGCAGCTTGAGACGGAATCGAATGCGCCTGACGAGGACGACATGATCGATGAGGACGACCCGGACCAGCGAGAAGAGACTCCCATGGTTGCAGAGCACGAGCATTTTCATTACAGATCGGCGCCCACCCCGCTTTCCCTCTCTGAGGCTATCCTCGCAGCACCCAGAGGAACAATGTCCTTTCCATCTACCCCCGTGGAGATGGACCCGGCAGGAGTGATATGGGGACACAATGTACACTCGCCGTCGTTGAGTGCCTACTTCCAGACGCTTGCCTCCGGCTCGGGACACATGCCAATGCAGCCGATCTTTGCCAGCGGACAGATGTACCCACAACCGGGGATAGAATGGCAAGCGACGGCTCATGCACAAGCTTGTAATCCGTTCAGCCCTCAAGCGATGTATGAAAATCACCCGGTGGGCGCGAGCTACGACGATTTGATGTTTGGAAACTAGATTTCGCGGAAAGGAAAACGGAAGTTGTACACGACTTGGTGTTTTGCGTTCGTTCTGTTCGTTCTCTGCCTTTGCTCCCCGTTCGACCTCTGGTTTACTCCTCGGTCTCGATATACTTTTAGTCTCGGTCTTTCTTCTTCAATCTCGGTTTCCCACTAATACGCTTGTACAATAACGCGGCATCTGGTTTTTGGTCCTTTCTATTCCGTCGTCCTGGTATGAATACGTGTATCATGTAGGTGCGGAAAAGGCGAAGGCTTTCCTCTGTGTGTGTAGCCTTCCGTAGCAATAGACAAATGTGTTGTCCCCTGTTTTGGTTCTTTAAATATAACCCTACGCTGGAATAACAACTACTCTGTTTGAAAACGAGGGATGAGACAGAATGCATGGACTGTTCGCGTCACGCATTCGACATTTCTTCTCCGAAACACTGCTTGTCTGTATACCTGCAGCGATTCAGCAGCCTTGCGGTGAAGTGCACGCAATGGAGAGTCAGTGCAGAGCAGTCCATGGAAGAGGAACGCCGTAATACTGTTCCAAGTATGCAAGACAGTCAGCCGCCCGTCGAACCGTCGGGTGTGCCACCTGGACTTGCCCAGAACGTAAAGGGGTTGCAGAGATGAAATTGTGGGGATAATACACAGTGCTGTAAGTCAAATTGGACAACACAAAGTACCAGCAAGCAATGATGACAGTCCATAGTAAACAAAAAAAAGGTCGGGAAGCCCTCCCGTCAGCCCGCTTCAGAAGACGGTTCTTGCCAACCATCAGAAGCTGGTCACAGCTTCGCCTGTGCCTGAGGCAGCCCATTGATTCTGAACGGCCTAACAATGATCTTCTCCTTATCCCACTGCATTACAACGTATTAGTTAATGGATGGTAGACCATAATTTACCAGAGTGTGTGACGCACGACGTTGTTCGCCCAGTAATGATCCGCCTTGATCACCGCCCACGCTTCCTCCTCCGTCTCCGCTCTGAGGACCATGCCGGAGCCGACCATGTTCCCCGCCTTGTCCAGTATCGCGCCTCCCATCACTTCCGGCCGAACGCAAAAGGATCAGTCAAGCCCACGGGAGTCATGAGAGGAGAGCACGCACCTATTTGGCCTGACGCGCGCCGTTTATTCGCTACGGCGATATGCTTTGGACGGATGTGGGCGCGGCGGGGAGCTGCATCCGCCATGTCAGGCATGTAACAAAAGAATGTTTTCTGACTTGTGGACATGACTCTGCTGTTGATGATAGATGAAGGCGAGGTATTCAGAAGGACAAAGAGCAGAACAGTCGCGTGCGCAAGTGGAAATTACTTGAGTTGATATATGGACGGGCGGGGGATGAGAGTGGAGGCGCGTTTTCGAAATTCGGAGATGCCTGAATAGGGATTCGAGCGAGGATGAATCGATGGTGCCAACGACGCGAATGAAGAGACAGCGAACGACCCGATGTACAGGACTAAGATGTGAAGATGGTCTCCTCACAAGGGTAATGATCAATTCTAATTCCTTCTCGTTTGCTATTCCTTCCAGTACATCACTCATACAACTCAGCTCCCTACGCTCGAATTCAGGGGCAACATTACACCTTGGGAGGTCCAGCAGGCCTGTACCACCATATCGCAATATTCGCGGGATCCCACTGCAAAAGCGTCAGATCACATGTTCGAAAGGGATATCGAGAAAACGCACCACGCCGGATTTGTAGTAGATGTCACTCTCGACTATGGCACGAACCTTCTCCTCGGAGTCCGCATTGATGAACATGGTCGATCCAGTCATCTTCCCTTCCTCCGTAACCATCGGTCCACCCAAAACTACCACCAATTATGTTCTTCAGAGCGGGTGAAGGGTGCTCCAAGGAAGAAGACTCACGCGTGTTGGTGCGTGCAGCAGCGACCTTGAGGTGCTCAGCGCGCACACTGTTCCTCCTTTCCGGAGCCGCCTCGTCGGTGAAGTCCGGTGCGTACACGAAGAATACTTTGGACATGCTGCTTGACGAGGATGTGTGAAGGGCACGTCGCAAGTGTTGAAAATTAGTCAACATTAATGAGCCAGCTCATTGACGCCATGCCCGATTCCGGAGCATACACTTACCTAATCGATTCTCGGCTCCGGTACGAATGACGGACCGCCGGTCCGTCCCCTGGTGCCGCTGGCGCCGTTCTTCTTCACCCGGCCGTGCACCGGCTCGCCTGGCAACTACCCCGATGAAATTGGCGTATCGGCCGGGACAGATTGCAGATTTATCAGCAAGATTATCATAATCAACCAGGATGTCACCACCAGAGACGCTCAGGAAGATGCAAAGGACCCGCAAGGTCCCATTGAAACTTCTTTTCAGAGGTTGTTGAAGGTGGGCAGACTTGCGCGGTCCGTCTGTCGGCGGTGGTTCATTGCCATCCCGCTCGCCCTCCGTTACAGATCTCGGTGATTGTCATATCTACCATCTGTATCTGCGATTGTCAAAGGGCACCTGCACAGCTTCACGCGTGGTCTGCCGAATTGAAAGGCGGCACAGTACTGCCATTGGAAGATGATCCAGGGCCGCCGACGCCTCGACGCTTTCCTTTTTGAACGCCTGCTTGGGTATTTGGGGTTCTTCTTTGATTGACTGGAGATCGGACTCTCCCGCAGCTACACTCCCGCCCTCCACCCAAGGTGGCCGCGTTGCGATGTGCGCCACGGTGTGGCAGAGTATATAGCGGCCACTTGTCGCTGGCAATAGTTTACCTGAGCCCACTCACACCTCATCAGACTTGTCGCATTACTGCCGATTCACCTTCACAACAACCGCAGCCATGCCAGCCCCTTTGAAGAGATATCTTTGCTATGCGCCTTACTTTCCGGATGCCTTACCACGACGGGAGGAAGCTTCGGCGGCACACAAGACGCTTGTGGCCGAGCGTGCTAGTAAGGGAATTATGAGTGCGTCGCCGGCGTTATCTTCATCATTTCAGCTTTCTGACTATGCTTCAATTTTCGTCAATAGCCCTGGGTGGTGCGCTGCTCGATGAGGAGGGCAACGTCATCGGCAACTGCTTGTCGGTGTCCGCTCCGAGTCTTGAGGAAGCTAAAAAGCTGCTTGAGCAGGACCCGTATTTCACCAACAAAGTGGTGAGAATCCTCGTATTGACCAATACCGAGAAATACACCAACAGAATTGCTGCAGTGGGATCCAAGCCAGATGAAGGTCACGGAGTGGAGGCAGGCGAAGCTCATCTAAGCCCCCTAGAATTTATCGAAGGCTGGCAGCCTCTGTCGCCAAAGTTCACCGCACACCGTGCTCAATTCACTGCCTTCTCTTCACTCCTTCCAATTCTCCCTATGAAATACCTGCAGAATCGGTGCATTTCCGCAATAGATGACTTCTTCTGCAACCACTACAGTGCAACACACTCTCATGTAACACAGACATACAGAATGATAGCATTTCGTTGTATCGGATCAGATTCCCTTCCACAGGAGCACCTGACCCCATATACTTCAGTGAACACCTGCAGTGCAAAGGTGTGCACGTGTAAGCTTTGCCACCCACTACTGTCCGAATCATGGACCACAGAAGGGAATCACACAGGAAGTTCAAGACTTGTGTTCGTTCCGCAAGGCTTTCCTTTTCCTTCGAATGGCCACATTGATCCCCTCCTGGAATTGTCCTTTCTATTGGGCCGAGAAAATTCTGGTTTGAATGGAGCCATGGGGCAGAAAAGAGTTAACAAATCCTTGTCTCGGAAACGACTACCGTCGGAAGGGCCTGGAAAACAGCTACAATGGCAAAAGAGTGCTCCGTTAACTCCGCATCAATCTATGACGATCGGTCTCCGATGGGCTGTGCAGAAGCACGGAATCACAGAAGCAGACAGACTTGAATAAGCATGTGTTTTCTCGGCCCGCCTTCCTAGTGTTCTGAAGTATTCCACGGAGTACTTTGATCAAAACAAAATCTTATCTCGTATGTAGGTCTGTCACCGCCCACGCACGTAGGATTGTGCTTTCAAGCAATCCCGGCGTTGGTTATTTATGATTTTCTGACAGATAACCCTTTCTGATGTGCTAGGAGACTAAGCAATATACCCCTCCAAAGGCGGAGAGTCAACGAAGAATAACTTCATGTGCTGTGCCAATGACCGCATAGTATCCGCCGCACCGCTGTCGATGGCCACCCTCCTCACCCTATCGATTTCAGCCTGCGACAGTTTGATATAAGCCGCAGCGATATTCTGTTCAAGATACTGTTGTGCGTCCCATTCCCGTTAATGTCATGATCCACACTTGGAAAGGGGTAAGCGCACCTTCACGTTTTCGTCCCCGGGATAGGGATGAAATCATCCCCTTGGGCCAAGATCCAGGCCAGAGCAACCTGCCCAGCTGTTGCGCCGTGGTTATCCGCGATTTCTTTCAATGTATCAGCGGCCTTGAGAACCTTGGGGAAGTTCTCCGGCCGGAAACGGGGCAAGATGCGGCGATAATCGTCGGGAGGAAACTCGTCAGCCGATTTCTGGATTTAAAAAATCAATATAGAGTCTTGAAATCTGGTGGGTGCACATACGTATTGTCCTGTCAAAATGCCTCGGCCGAGCGGGCTCCATGGGATGACCTTGACTCCCAGTTCACGACAAGCTTGCAGAAGGCCGATTTTCGGATCTTCGATATCCAACGTGGTCGGGGCGTACTCGACCTGAACCGCGGTAATGGGATGCACGGCATGAGCCCGACGGAGGGCTAAAGAGGATGGATCTGACAGGCCGAGGTAACGAACTTTACCAGCCTTGACTAGATCGACCATTGCTTGCACGGTAATCTCGATCGGAATGCGGGCATCGATGCTAATCCATCCCAATCCTGTGAACTTTTAATCTCTAGGCGTATTCAATTTGACGCACCGATGAATGTAAAAAAGGTCGATACTATCGACTTGCAGCTTCTTCAGTGCGAGCTCGCAGCTCAGTCGCACGTTCTCAGGACTTCCATCAACCCTTGGGTTTGAGTCGTCAGAATCCGTTTGTTCCGCGATGGCGCTGTTACGGATGCCAAACTTGGTGGCGAGAAAGATGTTCTTCCTCTTGTCGGGATTGGCGGCGAACCATCGGCCGATCAGTTCCTCCGAATCACCGTAAATGTTGGCTCTGTAGCAAAGAAACAGTGAGTACTGTGCAGGGCTCGAGGAGGGTATGCGACAGACGTATCCCAAAACCTGCAGCCGAGTTCGTAGGCTCGGTCAAGCACTTTGAAACGCTGCTCATCGCTCCCAACATCACTTCCACTGATACAAACGTCAAATAAACCAGGTACAAGATCAGGAAATGCATGAAGGGCGCACTAGCAATAGCCGCCAATGCCCATAGCGCCAAAGCCGATAGCAGACACGCGGGCATGACCAAGTGTGCGAGTGGGCATGTCGGTCGGAGACATGGTGGATCAAGTTCTACTTGTTTGGAAGAAGGCTGGAGGGAGTTTAGCCTAGAGCAATTCTTAGAAGTCACGACATGGTAATCATGTCGCGAGTTTTTATACCCCTCATAGGTAACGTGAGATGAGAGTGCGAGGATGGATCAAGAGATTAAACTGGGGGAGAGGATCAACCCCACCACAGCCCATGTAATTGAACCCCGTGCCAGCACCAGTTCGCAAATACCGTGATTAGCATTACAAGAACGACTTGCAAGTAATAAAGTGGGCCCTTGAAAGGCATTCAACATCATGAGCAGCCTATCCAAGCAAGAGAACGTAGGCGAAAACAGGCGGGAGGAAATCCATACAAGGGCCCATGAGAAGTGCTCCATGCTTCTAGGGTCGCCCACCGGGCATGTGTGGTCATGGACAGGCAGTAGGATGCTACGTTCCTCCAAATTTGGTCTGTGTTGAACTCTGGTGTATAGATGATGGAGCTAGCCGAATGATGGAGCTAGCCGAAAGAAAAGTAAAGCTCCTATTACTCCAGTTGGCGGCATGGAACGAAATCTCCTCGCGTCGGCGATTAGCCTTCCTTTCGGCTATAGGGATTTTCGGGGATTCTACCTCTCACGTGACCTTTATTTTCTGGTCCAGTTTTGAACTGGACAGACCTTAGTCGGCCGAGTTAGCGCACGAAAGAAAGCTAGTTGGAAAGTCTTACACGAAAGCAGAAAGTGAGCAATACAACCCAAAATCCGCATTTCGATGCACCGTAGAGTGGCCAATGAACCCATTAAGCAAAGCACAGTAGAAATACAACGAGACCGCCTCTATTCCCTCCACGCTGTGTAGCCTGTTCGCTCATTCTTCACCTTCAAGCTCGCCCACCGCGTATCCCGCCCTCCTACCCATCGTCGTCTTCTCAAAACACTCGATCGTAAGCTGGCTCAGGAAACACGGTATACTCCCTCGCTGCCTGACCCAGAACTCGAGCGCTCCGCTGATCCCTTCACCCTCCGCCATCTCCCCCTGCTCCGCGCGCTCTCCAACCCCAATCAGCCTCATACTTCCGGTATTGCTGCCGTCTTCCGAGCTCTGGAAAACGAGCGCCGTGCTTTTGTCGTAGATGCTCGTTAAGCGCACGCGTCCGTTGCCCGAGAAGTTAAGCTTGTAGCCAAGGATGGAGGTGACCGCTTCGCGGAATTCGGCAGCCTTGGCGGCGAAGACTTGCTTGAGGCGCAGCATGCGCTTCTCGCGCTGCTTCGCTTCTAGTTCTAAAGCAGCCTTTTCGCGTTGTACCGCCAACCAGGATTCGGCGGGTACCCAGCCTTTGGCCTGTTGCGTGGTCAGGAGTGCGTCTCTTTCTGCCCGTAACTGAGAATCTGAATCAGTACACGTAGATACAGCTCCCGTAGCACCGCGGCTGCATAGGGAGGGCGGTAGCCGAAATTAAGGACGTACGGCGTCTAACTGTTCTGCTCTAACCGCAAAATGGTCGCTCTCCGGATTGCTCGCCAACTGCAAGACCCTCTCCTTAGGAGGCACATGTCGACCCATACCGATCTTCTCTCCCAACTCAAATAATTGCTGCTGCAGAGCTTCATTCGCCTCTTCTGCTTTTGCGGTAGCGGCCTGGGCGTCGCGGAGGTCTGCGACATGTGAGTGATCACGCGAGGAAAGAGAAAGGCCGTGCGCACCGGCTTCCGCCGTTTCCCTCGCGATCCGCTCTTGGATGACAATCCTTTCCAAGCGCTCTACTCGTTCCCTGAGTTTGTTGAGTTCTCCCACATCGCCGGGAGGCATGGTAGCACGAGGACAGACGTGTACGAAATTGGCAGAGTGGGGTCAATAATGCTGAGTCAGGAGTGCTGAGTCACCAAAGTCCTGAGCTTCGGATTACACTTTACTTTTGCCGCGTATATTCCTCGGCCCACGTCGTCCCCATTCTAACACGTTCATCACCTCCCCGACCGTCGACCATCTCGACCTCGTTGCTCACTCAGCGCTACTTGTCGTCTCGCTGCTTTGCTCTACATACCCTCTGTACTGGGATTTGCACAAGAGACCAAGGGAAAATGGCTTCAACGTTCATCAACTGGCTCAAGAGTCCGAAGGCGAGGGAGTATTTCTTCAGTATGTCAATTCGTCTCTTTCTCCCAGCTGAAACTCATATTGATCGTCACATAGGTACACATTTCTGGGGGCCTGTACGCTCTCTCAGTTCTACATGTCCACAAATTGTTCATCGACTTTGACAGGTCGCAAATTGGGGTCTGCCTCTTGCCGCCATTGCCGATGTCCAGAAGGATGAGACGGTCATCTCTGGTCCGATGACCACCGCGCTAGCAGCTTATTCGTGCGTAATTCTATTTGCTAGGTGCTGCCTCTTCATTGACAAGGTTCTAGGATGGTCTTCATGCGGTTTGGTGCGTCTTTTTGGCTCGCGTGCTCGCGCTTCCCAATCGAGCATACATTCTGATTTCCGGTACTTCGGTACCTCTACAGCTTGGCGTGTCCAGCCACGGAATTATCTCCTCTTCGCCTGTCACGCCACCAATACCACCGCACAGCTGGTACAAGGCGCCCGTTTTGTGAACTACTGGTATATGGGCGGGCGGGAGAAGAAGCTCGGCCCTGCGGGAGTGGCAGCTCAAGATGCACAGCTGGCAGCGGATAAGGCGGCCGCTGCGGCCGCTAAGCAAGCGAAGGAGGTTGCCAAAGCAGCTGGTGCATGAAGAGAGTGAATGGCGCTCGTTGATGGTTGGGGAAGGGCATGACAGGAGGAGATGAAAATGAACCGTGCGCATCTGTGATGTTTACCATGCAGTATGCTGCGGTGTGCTGTTGGGCATAAGGGGAGCGAACCGTTGTGGGGTTGCATATATTGTGCGCATCTGTATACGATGGTGATAATCTGTGTTATCTACTAGATATCATGACGTTTCGCAGCGTTCAGGCACCATTATAATGTCTGCTCTTTCTCTCAGAACTCTCCTGGCGTAAAATCAAACACGCAGGCATCTCCAACTACTGCTCCTGCGCTGGCCTACACGGTGCGGTCAGCTTGTGGCCTTCCAAAGAGGTTTTCAAAGGGTATACCGCGAATGCGAGGTGCTCAGGATCCTTCTCGAGGTAGTACGACCTGTCTTCCTCGTTCTATCACACGACCATCCATCAATATTTCACACTTATCCAATGTTGGTGCATACCTCGAACTCTACCACGAAACCAACCTACGTACCCCGTCGTCCCGTCTCAGTCTGCTGTTCCCTTATAGCCGAAAAACCGACGCACCTGCAAGCCCTTCCCTTTCCCTTCCGGACTCGTCTGCTTTCCGCCTATCAAACTTTTGATATACCGCGTCCCGTCGGGCTTGACACATTTATCCTTGAGGGCGAGGAAGTTAGCAGACAAGGATACCAGGGCGGACGCGGGGGCAGTGGGTGAGAGGGCGAAGAGAACTATGTGGGTGATCGTCATTGCTAGCGGATTGGGGCGTTTGAAGGATTGGTCAACAGCAAATGGGTGCAAGGGATCCGTAATGCGATAACAGTATGGTACAGTCTTATTTACAGAGCCGGAGGTGCAAATAGGGATGCGAGATCGCTGGAGTGGAGGTGTCGGTGCGCTGGCGTGCGGCGTATTCACCGCCGTCTTCAGTCCAGTCTTCAGTCCAAATCTCATCACTTTTACGGTGCACTTGGTAAGCTATATTGCACACCACACTTTGACCGCCGTGAGGTGACTGAGCCGGGAATCTAAGTACGTTCCTGCCCTCAGGCACGGACGACATGCATTCATTGATGTCAATTTGAAGATGCCGTAGTCGTCTCTCGACATCGAGTCCCTTGGATCACAAGCAAGCAAAATCGCAAGCACGGGACATCACGGTAACTTGGGAGGAAGCAGCAGCTTGAGTTGATCGTAGCCGACTCCGGAAATGCGCAGAGTCATGTTCCTACACCTATTCCATAATGCAAGTATATGGACTCCTAGCTGTTCATCGTTCGGGAATAGTTGGGGCAGATGCACCATCGCAGCTCATGTGCGCATGCAGAACTCGCAGTGGTCAAGAGGATAATATAGGAGCGAAAGAAGACTTCTGCATCCCAATCGATGGAGTGCCGGTCACCAGCGAACTCCACTCGTTGTCGGGATAAGGCTTGCGTCCAAACGAGAAGCATGCCAACCATTCAGGGCTGAACAAGTCTGTGCTGTAACTTAGAGAATGACAATTTATAGTCCAGGAGTATCTCATTGGCTGATTGTTTTGAGGGAGGCATGGAGTGGAGATAAACCAAGCTCCCATCGGTCCCTCTCAGATGGAGAACATGATGGGTGAAGAGGGTCAACCTCAGTCACGCGACGTGCGACGCGTCGCGTCCCTCATTTTCACGCGTCGACGCCGTCCATTTCGCATCCACATCGTCGAGTCCAACGATCAGCGCTCGGCACCTTTGTGTCTTATACTTTTCGCCCTAGGCAGACGGAAATCATCTCACCTTGACACTCCATCGTCACCCATCCGCCGTTTCTTTCTGTCGAAATGCGAATCGAGGAACTGGTCCTCGAGGGGTTCAAGTCATACCCTGTGCGAACGACAATCACCGGCTGGGATCCAAGCTTCAACGCCATCACAGGTCTTAATGGTTCCGGAAAGTCCAACATTCTCGATGCAATATGCTTTGTGCTTGGTATTACGAACCTGCAAGCGGTTCGAGCCACGAGCCAAGCAGATCTGATCTACAAGAAGGGGCAAGCGGGGATAAGCAAGGCAAGCGTTACTGTGGTATTCGATAATTCAGATCGGAGTACGAGCCCAGTGGGATTTGAGGATTTAGCCCAGATTACAGTAACACGACAGGTGTGTGGCAGAGCCCTTTACTCCTACCGAAGACTGACGTTACTTACGTAGATCGCATTGCCAAACATCAGCAAATACCTACTCAATGGACACAAAGCTACTGTACAGCAAATTCAGAATCTCTTTCAATCCGTGCAACTGAATGTGAACAACCCCAACTTCCTCATCATGCAAGGCAAGATTACCAAAGTGCTCAACATGAAGCCGCAGGAGGTGCTAGGAATGGTCGAAGAAGCAAGCGGAACACGCATGTTTGAGGACCGGAAAGAGAAGGCGATCAAGACTATCGCGAAGAAGGAGAAGAGGGTGGAGGAGATCACAAGTGTATGTGCTCCGGTGCTATGTAAAGAATTGGGCATTGACGCTCTTAGTAGATCTTGAACGAAGAGATTACACCTAAGCTAGACAAACTTCGAGAAGAGAAGCGTTCCTTCCTCGCGTACCAGAAGACATCCTCCGAGCTCGAACGTCTCTCTCGCTTGCTGACTGCTTACGAGTGGACCGATCGCCGGCAACGAGAAGCTGCCAAGGTTGCGGCAGTCGAAAAGAATAAAGGGGCAATCGGAAAAGCGGAGGCGGCAAAGTCGATCGCAAAGGAGGAGAGCAAGCGAGCAGAAGCAGAGAAGTCTAAGGTCGAGAAGGCTCGCGATGCGGAGCTGAAGAAGTCGGGCAAGTTTAGCAAGCTCGAGGAGGAGGTGAAGAGTGCTGGCACGGAGGTGGTCAGGCTCAGCACGCAGATGGATATGAAACTCGGCAGCGTGAAGGAAGAAGAGGGTCACGTGAAGGAGCTTGCGGCAGGCATGGGCGACCTCTCGGTCAAGAAAACGGAGAAAGAGAAGGACGTGGCGAAGACGGAGAAGGCCTTTGCGGATGCGAAGAGAAAACACGACGAGCTTGCGGAGAAGGTCTCGACCAGCTCGGAGCTCCTGCAAACTCTTCTTACGGGCTTGTCCACGAATAAATCATCGACGTCCTCTGGTTACCTTGGGCGACTATCCCAGCTCCGTCAAGATCTCGCTTCACTGTCATCCTTTGATCAGCAAGGCGCAGCTAAGCAGAAGATGCTTCAAACCGAGCTTAAAGGGAAGGAGGCAAAAATGAAAGAAAGCGAGAAGGAAGGTGTGGAGGGAAGAAAGGTACTGGAGAAGATGACTAAAGAAGTGGACAAGCTCAAGAGAGAAGTGGAGAACGAGAACTGGGGCGAAGAACGCGAGAAAGAGCTCGATGAACGCAGGCGAACATGTCGTGCTCGCATCGCTGAACTTACAGAACAGCGAGACGCCTTGCGGTCAAAGCTTTCTGCGCTCGAGTTCAGCTATACACCGCCATCAAGCAACTTCGACACCAGCAAGGTACATGGTCTGGTAGCGAAGCTGGTCGATCTTCCTGCTTCATCCCATGCGTCATCAACTGCCCTGGAAATCGCTGCGGGAGGCAAGTTATATAATGTTGTGGTGGAGAACGAGAAAGTTGGCAGTGACCTGTTGCAGAAGGGGCAATTGAAGAAACGCGTAACCATCATCCCGCTCAACAAGATTAACCAGCCAAAGGTCCCAACAGAAGTGTGTTCCCACAGTTTAATGCATTGAAGCGAGGCTGACTCTTTGCTAAGAAACTAAATGCCGCGAACCAGATTGCACCGGGGAAAGTCAATGTTGCTCTTTCTCTTGTCGGCTTCGAACATGAAGTGAAGGCAGCAATGTCCTACGTATTCGGCGATACCTTGATCTGTTCGGACTCCGCATCAGCCCAGGCAGTCACGTTCTCGCCTCAAGTTGGAATGAAGTCGGTCACGCTCGACGGTGATGTATATGACCCTTCTGGTACACTATCTGGGGGCTCCAAGCCGAGCGGTAGCGGCATATTGATCAAAGTGATGGAGCTGAAAGAATGTGAGGCCGAGCTGGAGGAGGCTCAACGAGAAGGAGCTCAGGTGAAGAATGAGTGGGAACAGACTAGGGAAAAAGCAAAGAGGTGGGAGGAGAGGCGACGGGAGCTCGAGATCAAGAGTCATGAGATGACTTTGATGGAGGAGCGTGTCTCTGGCGGTAACGCTGCTATCGTGGGTCATGCACACTTGCCTTCAGTGCCGTTCTGACCACTTGCAGCTCAAGCAAAATATAGATGACATCAAGCAATCCCTGAAAGAAATCGAGGACAGCTTAAAAGTGTCCAAAGCGAAGCAGAAGGAAGCCGAAGCTGAGATCTCCAAGATCGAAAAGGATATGGAGGAGTTCAAAGGCAACAAAGAGGGCAAGATTAGGGAACTCAAGGTGCGAAATGCTGAGTCATGAGCTGCGAACGACACTAAACCGAGTTCAGTCTGACATCGCTAAACAAAAGGAAAACCTGAACAAGCAATCCGTCGCGCTCAAGTCAGTGCAGAAAGACATGCAGACTGCAGAGCTTGAAATGGAGCAGACTGTGAAGGACATCGAATCAGCGCAAGCCGAGATCGAGGAAGCCAACTTGAGCGTGAAGAAGCTTCAGTCTGAGCTCGCCGCGCTCCAAAAACATCGGGATGCCGCTCAAGCGAAGCACGATTCTGCCGAGGCAAGGCTGGCCAAAGAGCGGGCGACGCTTACCGCGTTTGATGAGGACATCCGCGAGTTGGAGGAAGTGATCAAGGCGAAGCAGGACGAGGTGCAGGAAGCGGAACTGGAGATGAAGCGGCTTGAGCACGAATCTGCGCAGCTGCAGAAAGACCGTACTGCTGCTTTGAATGCTGCCCAACGTTTGGAGAAACAATTCCCCTGGATTTTAGAAGAAAAGGGCCAGTTTGGAAAACAAGGAACACCGTATGATTTCAAGAGTGTTAACGTGCCTGATTTGAGGGAACGGGCAAGGGAACTGGAGCAGCAGCAGTTGGGGATGAAGAAGAAGATCAACCCACGGGTCATGAGCATGATTGATGAGTGAGTACCTATCTCTGGCCTCGTATTCCAGCTGAAGGGTCGGCAGTGTTGAGAAGAAAGAATCGACGTTGAAGAAAATGCTCACGACTGTGCTCGCGGACAAGGGTAAGATCCAGGAAACGATTGCCGAACTCGACAGGTACAAGCTCGAAGCCCTTCAAAAGACGTGGAAGAAGGTGAACGGGTGAGTTTTCCTTCGTCTTCCCTTCCCTGGCTCATTGTTCCTGACTTGCTTGCAGTGACTTTGGAGGGATTTTCGCCGAGCTCTTACCGGGAAATTTTGCCAAACTCGAGCCTCCCGAAGGATCTGACCTGACCTCCGGGCTGGAAGTGAAAGTCCGCCTCGGCAGCGTCTGGAAACAGTCCCTCACCGAGCTCTCAGGAGGGCAGCGCTCACTCATCGCCCTCTCCCTCATCATGTCCCTTCTCCAGTTCAAGCCCGCACCGATGTATATCCTTGATGAGATCGACGCTGCGCTGGATTTGAGTCATACGCAACACATTGGCCAGCTGTTTAGGACGAGGTTCAGGGGAAGTCAATTTATTGTCGTCTCGCTCAAAGAAGGCCTGTTCACGAATGCGAACGTGCTCTTTAGAGCTCGGTTCAGAGATGGCACCAGTGTGGTTGAGGTAAGTGCTTTTCTTTGAACGGCGGGTGGGCACTGACGGCCAGCAGAGGACGGCTCAAAGAAGCACTTCGGCGTTGTATGACTCTACAAACCAGGATCATGCGCCTGAGAGAAGACGGAAAGCGGGAGCCGCAGCACAGAGAGGCAAGGCGGTTGAGGCGTAGTGCTGGCATTCCTTAGATCAGGGTTGGATTTTTTTCTCGAGATCTTGTAATAGTAGTGTAAGCCATTTGAGTAAGATTTTGGTGAATAGTCAGCGGGGTATACATGCGGTGAAGTAGGAATACAGGTGGGGGACAAAGGCAATAAGCGGAAATGAACTGCAAGCGGTACAGAAGGGCGGCTACTGTGTCAAGATCGTCACTGCCATAACCACACAGGCTATTGCAACGTAAGGCGAGAGTCGTTCTCCTACCCCAAGCATAAGCACCGTCTCTTCATACCCAGAAAAAAAGGGGACGCACCTATTCTCGCGCTCATCCAGAACACCCCTAAGAACCCACTCTTGTTGCTATCGATTAATCGGGGCATCACCGCTCGGACATAGGTACACGTGCAGATCAGGAGAAGGAGGACGAGCAGGAGGGATTGGAAATTGAATAATGCGCTCTAGGGGTTCGCATTCGTTAATGTAAGGCTGTGTGAGTAGGAAGGTGACAAACGTACCATGTTTCCCGTCTTCAAGCGTGAGGATTCTGCACGACGACAATGGGGAGGACGGTGACGGCGGACGAGGCTCGGTCGGTATTGGTTGCAGTTTGCACCGGGCGTCAGTCGCGTCGGCGTCGTGGAAATGAAGTGCTCCTAGTGGCTATGCTCTCTCACACGTGATAACATATTAATATATTACTGCTTTTCCCTGACACCGCCGCCTCCCCTGCCTCTTTGATGTTTGACCACCAGAAGTAACTTTCGGTAGAGCGCCTGTGCTGTTTCCTACGGCTATTGATCAATCCAATCTCCTTACTATATAACACTGTATTACAGGCTGTTCCAGGCTATGACGGGAACTAAGTGCTCAAAGCAAGCCGGGCGTCATCATCCCGGCACGCACGGGGAGCAGGGGGCGATGCCCGAATGGGAACACGTTTCATCCCCTCCTCCTGGGAGGTTATAACCCGCAGGAGTGAGGATGACAAGTTCTTCACAGTCTACCCACACACTCTCCTCTTCGCGCTGGTCGCACCCCAAACTCCGCGCTGGTCGCCAAAGCCTATCATTGCACAAGAAAAACCCAACAACACGAATAACCGTCAAATACGCTCAATGTCTGCATTCGCACTCGCATTTATGGGGCTTGCTGCCCGCGCAATCGCTGCTTCCGATTTCAATTATGAGGAAGACGAATTCCCGGGCGGGGGTGCCCCTACGCCTTCTGCACCTTCGCCTTCTGCACCTTCGCCTGCTGCATCTGCGCATGCTGCATCTGCGCATGCTGCACCTTCGCCTGCTGCATCTGTGCATGCTGTACCTTCGCCTGCTGCACCTGCGCCTGCTGCACCTGCTCATTCACCCTCGGCCAGCCTCAATACCCAGACGGTACTGAATGCTACTCATTCGTCCTCGTCTGCTGCACCTGCGCATGCTGCACCTGCTCATTCACCCTCGCACAGCCTCAATACGCAGACGGTCCTGAATGCTACTCGGCCCGCTTTGACCGCTGCTGCTGCTGCTCCCGCACCGGTTCACAAGACGCTGTTGGACAATGCAGTTCCTTACTGCCAATTCAAGTGCGTATCTCCCTACGTCGCTCTCGGATCGTACTAATCCCCCACAGCAGCGGCAAGCTCACATGCGACGCGCTCTCAACGCACCAGAAGATCTTCGTCATCCTCTGCGCGACAATCCTCGCGCTCCTTGTGCTCACCCTCATCACCCTCTGCTGCTGCTGCTGCTTTTCCCGCCGGCGGAACGCGCGCAGGCCCCCTCCCATGATCTACGTCTCTTCTTCCTCCGGTCTCGAGGCCCCCCCTTCGGCGCAAGGACCCTACTACGGCGCCTACGGTGGACAAGCTCCCTATGGCCAGAGCCGTTTAAACGATTCGCGCCCGACGGCGGGCTCAGGGGGGACCAATGGCAGGGAACTGGAAAGGCGGCAGGTGGGGTATGGAGCGGCAGTTTCGCGTACGTGATAGACGAGGAGGAAGGTGTCATGCGCAGCAATACTAAGTGGACTTGGGTGAAGGACGGTGCGGTCAAATCCTGAGCGAAATGTTGCTTGTATGACGCGAGTAATTTATACGTGTGTGGACAATATACCCTTGCTTCTCTGTTTGGGTGTGGCCCACGGGTGGGGTCTAAGCTCGTCGTTGCGCCCATCGGACTTGAGTCGGTGCTTGCGCCATTACGGCGCTTCCTGCCAATCTCTAACATTCGTCCGTCAAGATCTTGATAAACCTGGGTGAGCTTCGCCAGCTCTGCGAGACGAAGCGAGTGTCGCGATTCTCATCCGCCCACTCTGCCCTGGTCTCTTGAATCACACTCTCGAGCGCAGTGAAGGAAAGCTTTGTAAACTATTGGGATGAAACTTGTTAGTTCGTCAGTTGCCGCGCTTTATGAACCACATCAAAGAGCCTAACTGGGATGCTCATATTCATCAAATTTAATCTAAGATGTTAGTCCCCCGTAAACTTCCCGGCATTCTGACTTCTTCCAACTGGGATATTCGTTGACTTCCCGGCATTCCGACCTCTTCCAACGATCCTAGCGCTCTGAGATATCCGTCAACTTCCCGGCATTCCGAGTTCTTCTGATTCCAGCATGGGAGCATGCCGGACCGCTCCAACACCTCCCCACGCCCACCCTGAGCACGTGGGCCTAACCTGTTCTGGATTCCACGCATGCCCCACGTTTTCGGTCAAGGCACATCATGATGTTAGTTGTTGGTTGATGGCGTTGCTATTTTCTGGCCATGAAGAGTGTTGACGTGCGTGAATGATAGTCGCGGCTTCCCGTGGGGATACGGTGGAAAATTCGGCACTCAAACATGGGCTTGTTCTTTTGAGCTGCAGCATAAAACCGCTCGCAACCGCTCGGCTATCTATCCTATCACATCCTGTCCCTCGGGCCGCTAAAGAATCATGCCTATGCCAACGCGCAAGATCGGGACAGACGACGTGTCCGCCATCGGGTTCGGGATGATGGGTCTGGGGGGGATCGCGTTGTATGTCTGTCCCCTGCACCTAGGCACGCGCACGCTGAACTTGCGCTCTGCAGCGGGCCTGCGGGGGGATGGGAGGAAAGACTGGCTCTGCTAGATAGGGTGTTCGAGCTGGGCTGCACGTTTTGGGACAAGTACACCTCGTTCCCTGACTAGGAGCGCCGCTGACTGCAGACGGGGAAGTGCGAACATATACGGCGACGCCGAACCCCTCCTGGGCGAATGGCTCCGCCGCAACCCTTCAAAACGGTCCAAGGTCTTCATCGCTACCAAATTTGGGTTCAAGCGGGAGGGGCAAAAGATAGGCCTGGACCTAAGCCTGCAGGCGGCAAGGGAGTGCTGCGAGCGATCGTTGAAGATCCTGGGGGTGGAGACGATAGACTTGTTTTATGCGCATCGGTGGGTGTTCCCTTCCCTCATTTGCTCGTCAGTTTGGATTGGCAGGTGTCAGGGTTGACCCGAAAGTGCCTGTGGAGGTGACGGTACGGGCGATGGCCGAACTGGTAAAAGAAGGCAAAGTCCGCTATATCGGGTTATCCGAGTGCTCCGCTAGCGCCCTCCGACGTGCCGCCGCGGTGCATCCAATCGCTGCCGCGCAATATGAGTACGCGCCTATTACGCTGGATATTGAGGACCCGAAGATCGGGGTGTTGAAGGTGTGTAGAGAACTGGGGATTGCTGTGATCCCCTTTAGCCCTTTGGGTAAGGGAGTGCTCACGGGCCAATATGTGCGCATCTCCCTAGCCTGCTCTTCGAGCAGTTGTTGACTTGGAGCAGAAATCGCCAGACGAGTTTCCAGAGGGTGATATTCGACGGATCGTACCCCGGTTCTCGAAAGAGAACTTTCCGAAGATCCTAGCTGTTGCTGGTGCATTGCGAGAGATCGGGCTCAGGCATCAGGCGACGCCCGGGCAGGTGGCGCTCGCCTGGGTCTTGGCACAGGGAGAGGACTTCATCCCTATCCCAGGGACGAAGTCTATCAAGGTCCGTGAATGTGTCTCCCCACAGATCAGGAAGTCCGCTCATTGCTCATTGCTTTCGTAGTACTTGGAAGAAAATATCGGCGCTGCCTATGTCAAGCTGGGGCCGGAGGAAGTGGAGGAGATCAGACGACTCGCAAGGGAAAGCGGGGTAGGAGACGCCCTCCGTATGATTGAGGCGCATTATAATGAGTTTGCGTACCAGGACTCGCTGCCTTTGGAGGATTATAAGGCTTAAGGCTGATGTGATGTTGGAATGATTAGAATGAATACAAAGGAACTCCCCACTCAAAACATGACACAAGGCTGTGTCCCCCCTTCCCGGCTCCGAGACCCTATGCCGTGATGTGCCATGTGCCGTGTGCCGTGTGAAATGTGAATAATTCGTTCGGACAGGGACTCCTTTGACCATGAGATGGATACCGATCCCACCGGCGAGGAAGAGGCAGTTGCTATGCAGATAATAATGGCTGTCAACTTGGGCAAGCGGAATATCCACATTTGGGGAGAACAGTGTTCCGCCCAAGGAAAATATCGTTTATCGACATGTGCACTGTATCACCGAGGTTCATTCCGCAGCTTCGATATCTTCCTTTCACTCGCGACTTTCGTCCCTCACTCTTTTCTGTCTGCTGTCCGTTCGCTGGAAGGAACGGGCTAGGTCTGCCCGATATCGAGTCAGATTGGAGGCTCACACCCTTTCAAGGCGACGATCAACCCTGTCGCTGTCGTCTTGGCGTGGGTAAAGCTCGATCATTCGGTTCGACATTCGATTGAACATTCAAATCAACATTCACTTCACTACAAACATCTTTCACTCCGACTCTCGTTAATAACAACTGCATTCTTTTGAAAACTATCGCTGGTCGACAACAGCTCACCACTCGCACTTGCACTCGAATATCAAACATCAAAAGCGGGCAACAACAGCCAGCACTCCAGAACACACCATGTCCGCTATCCCCACCAACCTCGTTCCCAGCAGCATCTCTTCCGTTTTCAAAGCCCTCCCCACCGATACTAATGTTCTTCTTTCTCCTGGAGGGTCCACCTCAGATGCATGGTGGAATACCGACGCTCCCACTATCCCCGTCTCCTCACCCACGGGCACGCTGCCGTCCTCATCATCCGTCTCGCCCACTTCTCCACCTACCACAACTTTAACAGCAGCTATAGCGGGCGGTGTCGGTCTCTTGATTCTCATCGGCATACTGGTTTACTTCCTTCATCGGCGATCCAGAAAACGCCCTGAGTTCAGACACAAGAAACGTCGTTCCCTAGGCTCGCGCAGCTCTTTCGGGTTCACCATACGCCCTGGGGCGATCCCCCCGAGTCTCCGAGCACCGATATACGATCCTGGCGATACGAGCGAGAGCCTCCATGCAGCATGGGGGCTGCGGTTTACCCCTTCACCCAGCACTGTGCCTCCTACATCCCTCCCCTCAGTCCCAGCGACATTGGCTTCCGCACCAATGCCAAGCACCCACCCTCATACACCAAACACGGGGGATAGCATGCTCAACCGGCTGTTCCTCCACAGTCCAGAAACAGCGACGGAAGACACGCACGTTACCCCTACGAGCGAAACGGGCAGGGACCCAAGTCCCGTCCCGTTCCCCACTCCAACTCCTGCTGCACTTGCTGTGCCTGTGCTTCCTCCGCCTAGGCCGAGGGACGTGCGCCCGTCGACGGTGAGCACAATAGGGGGAAGTATACGCCCGCTTCTCCCGGCTCCTGCACATGACCGGGAGCCCTCATTATCAGAAATGAGCGAAGCGACGTTCTACACCGTGCGATCTCGGCACTCGGCAACCCCGAGCTTGGCCAGCGTGCTCCCCCAAAACGAAGCGGGCGTAGGGATGGCCCTCCTTTCTACAGCTACAGAAGGGCTGCCAACTTTCCCTGTTCCCCCGAGGGCGGAGGGGAACTGGCGTACGAGCGCGGGCGGGTTTTACGCTCTTCCCGCGGAAAGTGTAGCCAGCCTTCCTGGAGCCCCGCATCCTCCTACTCCGTCCACCGAAGCCTTTGACACCGATACCGATACCGACAACACCGACAGCACTGAAGGAGGTGTGTATGCCGGCCTTGGGGTTGTTGGCTCGGCAGGACAGGGGAGTACGCTGTCCGTTTCGCCTAGGGTGGTGCACGGGGATGCCCCCTCTGGTGGAGAACACGACTGGGTTGCAGACTTGGATGTACACCGGACACCTACTCCCAGCCAAGGGCAGGCCTACCATGAGCCAGATCCATTCCTGTCCACCGCGGATGAGGAACTCTCAATCCGGGACTTGGAGCGGGAGGTGGCGCTTCACCCGCCGTATGTTGAGCCCAGCCTTAGGCACTGGAACCCCTTTGCCAGAGGGGAGGACGATGATGGCCAGAGCGAGAGATACAGAGAGATAGAGATGGAGCGCTCTATGTCTGCTTTGATGTCTGCTTTGGATAAGGACCCTGGGGCGGTGGGGGCCAGGGAGAGGGTTAGCAGGATGTTCGAGGGGAGGATGAGTGGTGCGTATGTGGCAGGGAGCGCGAGGAGTAGCGCTACCGTTCGTCCGCGCAGTCAAGGGCGCACTGCCAGCGTCGGCAGCCCTCCCCCCATCGAGGAGCAAACACCCGGACAAGCAACTCCGAAAGTAAAGGAACGCCGTTCAGCGGTGAACATCGCTAAGGCGTATCGCGGGGAGCCTCCTGCTGAACCGCTTGCCCCGGTCGTCCCTGCGGCTGACCCAGCGAGCGGGAGACCGCGCGCTGATTCCGGAAAATTGAGGAAGTTGCCTACTGGCCGGCCGAGGCGGTAGTCTTTCTGTTATCTTCAACATTGGAGGTTCATCGCACACGGCGGAAGATTCGCCCGCATGGATGCTCTTTGTGATATTTCGTTCAACGCTTCGTTCTTTCAATTCTCCATTCGTTCTTCGTTCTTGGTCGCTCCTCGGGAGCAAGCATGTTGTCAACATACCACACACCTCTTGGTCCACACAACAGTACCCTACATCCCTCTCTCTCAGACTTGTCAATACCCGCCTTCAGAAACCAAAACCACCTCCGGATGTCGTTGGATCGCCCACCGCTGCCGGAGGACTGCTAATCACTCGTTGAACACGGACTGTTTGTAGCTTTTTTTTGGATTGTGTGGATAGGCTGCATGGCTGGATGGGAGGATACGGGGAAATGGAAGGCATAGGAGGCAGATTGTATTATTAGATTGAATGTGGATTGTTGTGTCACTTATGAGCTAGTTTGCGTGTCTCATGCGCCAGGAACGGCGCGAAGTTATCTTCTGCTGGGGTGAGGTACCTAGTTGTCGCGGATGAGTGAGGTCCACTTTTGGAGCACTTTTCTTTGATAGGTAAGCCATACCACAATTACGTGGGTCGTTGGTATGTCGTGCTACGGATGGGGCAGGCGCTTGAGGAGGGGTGCAACAGCCAACCTCAGTTATGAGCATGAGACTCACTGAGATATGCATCAAGTTCGGTCTGTTGAGACTCCCACGGTCAGGGTTGGCATGGGAAGCTATCATGTTGGGTCCTGCGTAGCCACTGAGTGGGATTGGAGTCGCTGAGGTCGAACAAGGTTCTCGGAAATCTCGGAAACATTGTGACAATCTAAGTTGGCATTTCCTCGACAGTGGGAGCAACCTATCGCAAAAATCGGAATCACAGCTATTCATCCTGTAGGAGTCAGATGCTGGTAACGATACAGACACGTAGATTTTGAAGCACATCATTGGTAGTTAAGCATTCCACTCTTCCAGAGAAATTGATTCCTGATAGACCAGAGCCATATACGGAGGTGGCTCGTATCGTATCGTTCGCCCCGCTTTCCTCACACAGCCGGCGGATCTCCATGACCTCCTCGTTCGAGAGTTTGACGAAAGCCGCACCGACGTTTTCCTCGAGATACTTCCTCTGATTAGACTAGCGTATTCGGTAATCAGGAACAGGGTGTAAACCTTGATTGATTTCGTCCCTGGGATGGGGAGGAACTCCGGGCCCTGAGCGAGGATCCATGCGAGAGCGATCTGCCCTGCTGTCGCACCGTGCTTTTCGCCCATAGTCTTCAACGCGTCACAACCGCAGGAGCTTCGTGAAGTTCTCTGCAGAAAATCGAGGTGTGAAACGCCGCAAGTCACCTTCAGGGAACTCGTTGGGCGATTTCTATAGATATGCTTAGTTTCTCTTCGCATTACATATGCTGAAGAACTTACGTATTGTCCAATGAGAACACCCTTCGCCAAAGGGCTCCAAGGAACTACCGCGATGCCCAGTTCCCGACAGGTAGACAGGATGCCAACTTGGGGATTCTCCATATCGAGGGTGATGGGTGCGTATTCCAGCTGCACAGCGGCAATGGGATACACATTATACGCTCAGCGAATGTCTTTGGCGGTGCACTCCGAGAGACCGATGTGGCGAATTTTACCTTCCTTCGCGAGATCGGCCATGGCACCTACGGTAATTTCGATAGGAACCTTGGGATCCACGCTATCAGGATTGGACCAGGGCAATACCACTTGAGGTCAGGATTACCTTTACCGATGAGCATAATACAGATCAATGTAATCCACCCCGAGGTTCTTGAGGGACTTATCGCAACACTCTCTTGCAGCCTTTGGACTGAGGTCTAGTGTTACGCCATGCTCATCAACAACGAATCCGAACTTGGTGGCAAGGAAGATGTTGCGTCCTTTCTCCGGATTCTGTTTAAACCATTCACCGATGAGGATCTCAGAATCTCCGTAGACGTTCGCCCTTTCCGTGGAATATGAGCCACCACTTAAGGAACGCCTCGTTCGTCTATGAAAGAATCGCTTACGTGTCCCAAAAAGCGCAACCAAGGTCATAGGCACGGTCCAGAACAGCAGGACGCTCGTCCAAGGTCATTCCCGTCGGGCCGCTAAGGTAGTGTTCACCCAAATATTCGGATATTTCTCAACATCACGGGTGCTCACAAGGTCACGCCGCCAATACCCATTGCGCCAAACCCAATGGTCGATACATCGGTGTTAGCGATCCTCCTTGTCGGCATAGACATATTGGAATAGCTTCGTGTCTGGGGCGAAATGGATCGTGAGGCAGCGTCATAACAGTCCAAGTCGTCTTTTATACAATCCTGTTCAGGGCCGAGGTCCTGTGAGGCGGTGGGGCAAGCTCCTGTGGAGCCGGGATTCTGTTGAACTCAGAGAAAGCATGGAATTCACATCATACATGAATCACATCAATCAACCAGCCACACGTTGAAGCATGAGTCCCACAGGAACAGAAGCCAGGTCGATCTCCATGGGCAAAGGCCTAGACGTAGGTCGGCCCGATTAGCACATCGTGAGCGCCTTCAACGCAAAGACAGTCATAAAAGCGTGATCGAGTGAAAAGTAGATGAGATTTACGGATGGAGCTGTGAGCTACATAAGGTCGTGGGGGGTCGAAGAAAGTAGCGATCAACCTTGTCACACCGCGGATCACGAAAAAACCATGACTGTTTGGTCACGTGCTTCCCCTACCTTAGGTGTACCGCCTCCGACTTCGTCGCAAAGGGGCACCAATCCACGAACGGTATAACTTGCTCAACAACCTCATGAGTCAGAACGCGAATCGGGAGAGCAGATGTTCCGAGGCTGTTGGACTATCGGGCCGAAAGGATTCTTTATTGACTTCCGGAAAACCCGTGACGCACACCCACTCCTTCCTCAAGGCTTCTCGTCTTCTTTCAACTTTCCTCACCGCGACATACGGGGTATGCGAACGTTCAACCTCTCCAGCTGACCATCATGACTGAATAACTCGGACCGGACCGCGTTATTATCGGAATGCAATGTGGACTAGGTGAAAATTGCGAAAGGCAACCTTATATCATTGGCTCTACTTATATATGCCTGTGATGCTATTCTAGGTCTCTTCGCTGTTGTGCGTTGTTTCCAATGGCCATCACGACTCTTCTGTACATTGCGGCGCTCGCTGCTGCTGCACTCGCTTGGACGACGCCGCCCACTGCCACGGTGATCAATGGCACCTATCAGGGCATCAACGCCGACGAATTCGGCCAACAGTTTTTCTTGGGGATGCCCTTCGCACAGCAGCCTGTTGGTGATCTAAGGCTACGCGCTCCTCTGTCCCTGAATGAATCTTGGACGGGTACACGTTCGGCATCGAATTACTCCGCTATCTGTCCCGGATTCCCCATCGCGTCAGGGGCGGACGACGACAAAGGATACGAGTTGAGCGAGGCCTGCCTGACCGCTAACATCATCCGCCCCAATACCGTCTCAGCAAGTTCAAGCGTACCCGTGGTGGCATGGATATAGGGAGGAGGATTCTCCATGGGAGGTAGTGTACGTAGCGCATCATTCACTGGTCTTGCGCTGATGACGTCCGAAGGCCGATCACCGCTATAATGGAAGCTGGATTGTCCAACGCTCTATGGAAATGGGCAGCCCAATCATATTCGCTTCTTTCAACTACCGAGTTCATGCCTTTGGCTTCCTCGGTGGTGCGGAAGTTCACGCTGCTGGCCTGGAGAATCTCGGCTTGTTTGACCAGCGCCTCGCTCTGCAATGGATCCAGGAGAATGTTGCGACATTCGGCGGCGATCCAACCAAAGTCACTGTCATGGGAGAAAGCGCGGGAGCGATGAGCATTGCCAATCACCTCACGGCCTATGGTGGGAGGAACGACGGTCTATTCAGAGGGGCGATCATGGAATCCGGCTCTCCCACTACCGAGAATTATGCCCGCATCCAGCAGCTCGAGCCCTTTTACCAGAGCGTCCTCGTGAAGGCAAGATGCGCAAATGCCACAGACACATTGAACTGCCTGCGTGGTGTTTTATACGACACCTACCGTGCGGCGACGAATGGAACGAATTGGCAGCCAGTCATCGATGGTGTTTTCCTTCCTGAAAGTCCCAATGCGATGTTGGATCAAGGCAAATTTATAAAAGTCCCCCTCCTTATTGGCGCGTAAGTGTGTCTTCTTTAAGCTTGCATGCGGCTAATCGGGGCAGGAACACCGACGAAGGAACTTCCTTCACCGTCGGTCATGGTATTAACACGACCGAAGAACTGGCTGCTGGATTGGCAGGCAATACTCTTCTCTGATCCCAGATAATATATACTGACCCGTCTATCAGCTGGATATCCTATGCTTTCGAACGCGTCTATTGCCCAGATCATTAGCTTGTATCCTAATGTTCCCGCTGAAGGCTGTCCATACAACACCGGGGACGGCCTGCTCTCCACAGGATATCTAGACAAGGTAGGTGCAAGTATAGGGGGCGATATTGTAAGCAGTTCAGATTCAACTCTGGGTAGTCCACTTGACATTGCGGCTACAGGTGATGGTTGGACCACGTCGTTTGTTAGCTGAGAAAGCGAGCTATTACTCCCCAGTCTACTCATATCGATTTAATGCCATACCCGTCAATTATACCATGGAAACTGGAGGTACGTGCCCGAATAAACTAATGCCTCTGGTTGTTGACTTGTTCCAGTAACGCACTTCAGCGAAGTCGCCTACGTGTTCTCTAACCCCCTGAAGACTCAGAACCCGTTAGGCAACCGTCCCCGCGATCTCGCTCTGGCCAACCTCATGACGTCGATGTGGATCAGCTTTGTCCACGACCAGGATCCGAACAACAATCACGTGACGGGTGCCCCGTACTGGCCCAGCTATTCCGATGGTCCCAAGAATATAGTGTTCCAGTTCACTGGACTTGGCGCGACTAGTTACGTTGAGGACGATACCTTCCGTTCGGATGGAATCGCCTTCATCAACACCTTAGGTCCAGAGCTGCAACATTAGCATATGCTGTATTGGAACATTGAATGAAATCATGGTGTTGTCTTTTCATTGGTGGTCGGGTCGGTGATAAGGATTCTGTCGGTGTTATCTTTTCCAGACCCCATTTCCCCATCCAGTTAACGTTCGGACAGAAACAGCACTTCCCCCTCATCGTTCCCAATGAGTTCCTGTTGCACTTCTTGCTGTGGCATGCGCACCCTGTCATATGGTCGACTTGCTGGCAATGGAGATCGTCTTCTTTGTTGTGGAGGTCCGCGTGAAGAAAGAACGCCGCCGGCTGTTGTACAAATTTGGGTCCCAAGACGTAGTAGATGGAGGTTGGCTTGAGATTCTTCGACCTGTTCCCTTCTCGGGGTGTCTTGGTGTCTGAGGTCACCTCTGGAGAGTTGTTGTTGGTCGGCATTTAAATAAGACGCCCGCACTCAGCGTTGGTACAAGTGACGAATCTAAGAGGTTATCGAAATGCTCGCTTTGCTCACTGCCTCACTGTCACTGCTCCTCTTCATCGGCGATGTCGTGGCGTGGACGTCGCTTTTGACCGTGACGATCAAGAATGGAACATACACGGGTGTCAATCTTGATTCATTCGGACAGCAGATGTTCTTAGGCATGCCCTTTGCCCAGCCGCCTGTCGGTGATCCGAGGCTGCGCGCTCCGCTCTCCCTCAACACATCATGGGAAGGAACCCGCAATGCATCGGAATACTCAGCCATATGCCCGGGATATTGCACCAAGTTCGTATGTTTTGACTAGGGTGTTTGGGGACTGAGACATCTAAATTTAGCACATGTGACAATGCGGGGTATCCACAATCCGAGGGTTCATGACACTATCACTTGATTCGAAGCCGAAATTGACTTGTGTTCAGACTGTCTTACGATCAATGTTGTTCGCCCGAATTTTGTGTCCGAAGGATCGAATTTGCCTGTAGTTCTGTGGATCTATGGTGGGGGATATCAAATGGGAAGTAAGGTAAGTTAGTTGATCTGAACAATCCTACTCGGAATTAAGGTCGAGTACAGTGGGATATTAGGCACAACTGCAGTTGGTTCGTACAGCGGTCTGTTGAGATGAAACAATCTGTTGTGAGTAAGGTGTGTGAGCTGTTATGGCGGAGTTTGACGAGATCCCACAGGTGTTCGTCAACTGCAACTACAGAGCCGCAGCATTTGGATTCCTCGACAGTCAAGAAGTACGCGACGCTGGCGTCGGTAATCTTGGATTATTTGACATGCGCGTGGCTATGACTTGGGTGCAAGAGAATATTGCAGCCTTCGGCGGCGACCCGACGAAAGTCACGCTGATGGGCGAGTCGGGTGCGTAGTTCGTGGTTCATCAGCATTCGTACTCTGACACAATCCAGCGGGCGCCATGGCTATCGCAGCACAGCTCAATGCGTACGGAGGACGGAACGATAACCTGTTCCGGGCGGCGATTCTGGAGAGCGGCAGCCCGACTACTGAAAACTACCTGGACGTCAATCAAACTCAGCCCTTATATGACGCGATTGTCCAGAAAGCGGGCTGTACTAACGCCACAGACACTTCGGAATGTCTGAGAACCGTTCCGTACGACACCTTCTACGCGGCAGCTAACGGTTCTCACCAATGGCAACCTATTATTGACGGCGATTTCCTCCCCGAATACCCCACTGAGATGCTACAGCAAGGGGAATACGTCAAGGTCCCGTTGCTGATGGGAAGTGAGTATATGCAGTCCCAGACAAAACGTCTAATGAAACGACATGCAGGCAATACCGACGAGGGTACATCCTTTGCTGTGTATGGTATTGAAAATACGGAACAACTTGCGGCAGCGATGAGTAGTAAGTGGCTCCTTTCAGGAGCGGCATTGTGGCTGAAAATCCACAGCGAATTATCCCCGACTCTCCAACGCATCAATTGAGCGTGTAATCGATCTCTATCCCAACGATCCGGCCATCGGTTTGTGATATGGCCAGTTGTAGGATGCGACTTACGTTGTACCCGCAGGTTGCCCGTACGGCTCTGGCGATGGACTGCTTCCCTCAGGATATCTTGACAAGCAATCGGCAGCCATCTTTGGCGACATGCTGATGGTGTCTGGCATGTATGGCGTTTGTGGGGCTAATCGGGAACTATCTGACGTGCTCCTAGCCGCCTCTTTGCCGAAGTGGCCAGTCAGACCCAACCTGTATGGAAGTACCGATTCAATCAAGTTCCGATCAATTACACGATGGTGAGCCGTGTTCTTCGTCAACGAGAGCCAATCTCACCTGCATGATGCAGGAAATCGCAGGCAAGTGCTTCACAGTGCCCACGCCATTTGACTAGACACCCAGTTCAGTGATGCACTACGTCGAGGTCGCGTACGTCTACTCGAATCAGCTCGCGGTAGATGTGAACCCTCTAGGCACGAGGCCGAACGACCTCTCCCTCGCAAATCTCATGACGAGCATGTGGATTAGCTTTGTCAACAACCTGGATCCGAACTACAGCCAAGGTAGGCTTCTCCCATTACTGGCGGATGACGTTTCTGAGCGGCATGCTACAGTGGAAGGCGCGCCTTTCTGGCCCTCGTATTCCAGCTCTCCCAAGAACCTGGTGTTCCAGAACAACTGGCTGGGGTCGAGCTACGTCGAATTCGACAATTGGCGCCAGGAGGGGATCGCTTTCATCAACTCGCTCGGAGCGGACATGCAGCACTAAAGACGTTGAAGTGCACTAAGTTCTATTTGCGTATAGCTACATCCATATTGCCAACGAGTACTCAGACGTGTAAACATCTACTCAAGAACGATATACAGATGTCCACTCGTGACAGTAGCCTTGCTGCCACTATCAAGCACAATAGTCTGCGTGTTATCGATGACCATCGCCGGGCCCTTGATCTGGTCTCCAACTTCCAGCTTGTCCAGCTCATAAACAGGCGTATCCACCCTCCCAGTCTGCTCAAAGAACACCTTGGTATGCATCGAGATCTTCTCTTCTCCCACTAAGCGCGTGCGCAGGGTCTTCATCTCCTGATGCACGCTCGGCCCTAGAGATGTGTACGTCTTCCCCGTCCCACGCACTTTAAGATCATCGACCACGACGCCCTTGTCCTCCAGGACGAACCCGAATTCCTGCCGATACTCCTCCTTGAACCGGCGCTCAAAGTCCCAGCTCCCATCAGCCGGGGCAGGGACCATAAGCGCCGTGTCCGTCCCGTCGAACCGCATGTTGAGGAAAGGCTCGGTGAGGATGTTTTCGGCCGCGAAGCCTTGGCGGGAGAGCTCGGCTCGGACGTCGGCTTCGAGCGTGTCGATTCGCTGCCTGAGCTGGACTAGGGATGAGGGGGAGTAGGTGACGGAGGAAGGTTCTTGCCGCTCGTAGATCCTGTGAAGGATAGCATCAGCATCAGCATCAGCATCAGCACGAGTAGAGGGGGGCCCACCGGTCTGCGAGAGCTAAGCCGTAGGCGGAAAGGATCGAACTGTATTTATGGATCAAGATCTTTTTCATCCCTAACAGTCTTGCAATCTCGACCGCGTGCTGTCCTCCCGCACCTCCAAAGCTCGCAAGTCTACAAACCTCACTCAGTCAAGCCCAACAGCGGGTCGGCACGCAGAGCACAGCACAGCACCGCACCGCACCGGGGAGAGGAAAACGCGTACGCACATATGCTTCGCAGTAGAGAACCCCCTCGCTTCCGTCAGCGCCCGAATAGGCCTACACATCGTCTCGTTTGCGACCTTTACAAACCCATAAACGATCTCGTCCAGCCCCATATCCCGGTTCGTATCCCTCCTGATCTCCTGGGCAAGGGCCTCGAATGCCCGGGCACTCGCTGCTCCGTCCAGGGGCTCGTCCTCCCCCGGACCGAAGATCTTCGGAAAGTACTCTGGTAACAGCCTGCCGAGGAAAAGGTTCGCATCTGTTACAGCTAACATGCCCCCTTTGCGGTAACACACCGGTCCCGGATGGGCGCCGGCCGATTCGGGACCAGCGTTGAATAGCCCATTACGCCAGAAAAGGCAGGAGCCCCCGCCGGCTGCGACGGTGTTGATGTCCAGTTGAGGAGACTGGATCGTTATCCCCGCGGTGGTGGTTTCGTACACTGTTTCGTACCGGCCGGCGAAACGGGAGACGTCGGTTGATGTGCCGCCCACGTCGATCCTGTGAGTAAGGTGAGCGGGTGATCATGAGCACGCGAACGAGGAGAACAGGCACAGGCACAAGGACAGAGGGCCGCAACACGCAATTCGCAATTGGCAGAAAGGGAACAAAACGACCCAAGAACGCAAACAAAACAAAAACGCACCCAATAACCGACACCTTCTCCTCCTCGTCCCAGCTCGTCAGTGCATAACCTACAACTCCGCCCGCCGGCCCACTGAGGATACTCTTCAGACCATTGAAGTTCTCTAGGTCTAGCAGTCCGCCGTCGGAGGACATGAACTCTACGCGGGGTCCTTGAGCTGGGAGCTGGAGCTGGTCTTGATCTTGGGGTCGAGATCGGGATTCGGATTCGGATTGCGAGTGGGAGGGTGAGGCGGAGGGTGAGGAGGAATGAGGATGACCCCGCAATTTCGAGTCGAACCCCTTGAAGAACCCGTCCAGGTACGACTGGAGGATAGGCGTAAGGTACGCATCGGCCGTACAGGATATACCCCTCGGGACGAGCTTGATCATCGGCAGTAGCTGGCTGCTCAGGCTCACGTGTTCGAACCCCGCTTCCTGCGCCAGTTGGCCAACGAGTAGCTCGTGCGCTGGGAAGGTGTAGCTGTGCACGAGCACGACAGCGAGCGATGTATACCCCTGGGAGCGGAGGGAACGCAGGTCTTGTAGGATCTTTGACGGGTCGGGACGGCGCAGGATACGCACTGCTTCCCCCGACAGACCCTGGACTACTTCCTCTCCAGGGCCGACGTCATCCATCTTCCCTCCTACGACCTTACCCTCCCGGTCAAACTTGACGCTGTTCTCTGCAGACTCCGGGTCGCTCGTATACCCCACCAGGGTGACCCGCTCATCTACTTCCAGCACAGCGGTATACAGCGGCGAGGGGCGCTTGATAGCCAAGTCGAATATCTTCGGGCGGGCCTGGGTGCCGATGAGCAGCAAATCCCGGAATCCATGGGTGATGACTAGCGCGTGTTTCTGTCCTTTCCTTTCGAGGAGCGCGTTCGTCGCGACGGTGGTGGATAATCGGATATAGTCGATCTTATCCGTGTTGAGCACCTGGCCTCGGGGGATCGAGCGTCCTTCGACGTGTTCCAGCACTCGGCGGATCCCCTCTGTGGGAGCATCAGGGTAGCCACTATCGACAGAGAGGAGCTTGACGACGAGTTCTTTTCGGGTAGAAGGGTGCTGAGGGTCGGGATAGGATGCGTGGACGTCGCAGAATGTACCGCCGCGGTCGGCGCAGATACGCTGTGGGAGGGGTTAGTAGTTTGGGGAGACGAGGGGAGGGGCGTACGATTGATCGGTCGGGGACTGTGTAGCTGTCGCCCATTGTTGAGGAAGGAAGTGGGAGTGAGGGGAGGTGAGGAGTGGGAGGAGGGGAGGAGGAGGAGAGGAGGAGGTATATACCTCACTCACACCCGAGCCAGCAGGTAAGAAGAGAGGGAGAGCCCCCTGAGAGGAAGGCGTAAGCGCCCAGGGTTCTCACGTGGCTCCGCTGTGAATCCGGGGTTTGGGGGATCTTTCGGGTTCTGTGGTCGGGATGGCGGGATTGGGTCGGTCTGGACTTGAATGGGAATTATACAGTATTGAAGGCGTAATTGATGTCAGTATTGTGTGTAATGATGTCTCTGGGCTGTAATGAAAACGTGTGTAATTAATTAGGTCTAATTCTAAGTGATGAAGAGTGAAGTGGAGCAGACATTGAAGAGAAGTGATTATGTAACCCGGGATGCGGGATCTAACAGGGTCTTAAGCCGGAACGCCGGGTCACGGCTTACCGGAGTATCGGGATGGGACATGGGCGCTACCATTCCTTCGCCTCTTATACCTTAACGCTGGCTACTGCTCTTCATCCTCCCTCCATCGTCTCCTCCTACACAACATGGGTGAAAGCAAACGTCCATCTCCCCCTACACCACCTTCCTCTACCCCTTCCTCCCCTCCCTCCCCCTCCCCACACCCAACACCAGCACACCCAGCAGACCCCATCCTCCTAACCCTCTTCGCAAACCGTTTCATGTCCGTCGCAGAAGCCATGGGCCGATCTCTGCAAAAGACCGCAATAAGCACAAACATCAAAGAGCGCTTGGACTTCTCTTGTGCTCTGTTCGCGCCTGATGGGGACCTGGTAGCCAACGCCCCGTTCATCCCGGTCCATTTGGGGAGTATGAGCTTGTGAGCACCTCTCCCATTCCTACTCCTACTCCTCTTCTGTGTGCGTGGATGCTGAGGGCAAGCGCAGTGCGGTCAAATACCAGATGAAGCTCTTGGGGGATAACCTGAAAGAGGGAGATGTGCTGATGACCAACTCTCCCCGGGCAGGCGGGTCGCATTTGCCAGATATAACCATAATCACTCCCGTGTTCCCTGCCGGTGCGTCCCTCCCTTCTCCAGGTACACACTACCCTGACTCAAACTTTCGTGTGTGTAGCGACTGCGCACTCCGACTCCTCCGTTCCTGCCAAACCCATATTCTTCACCGCTTCCAGAGGTCATCATGCCGACGTCGGTGGGATCCTCCCCGGCAGCATGCCCCCCACGAGCACGACCCTAGCAGACGAAGGCGCCGAGATCATCTCCTTCAAGCTCGTCCGCGGAGGGCACTTCGACACTCCCCAGCTACACCAGTACATGCTCGATGCGCCCGCGCGATGGGAAGGCAGTTCCGGGTGCAGGAACATCCGAGATGTGGAAAGTGATCTGAAAGCCCAGGTGGCGGCGAATTGGAAGGGCGTGCAGCTTTTGCATCAGTTGATTGAGGAGTATGGATTGGAGACGGTGCAGGAGTATATGGCGCATATTAGGGGGAACGCGGAGGCTAGCGTGAGGGGGTTGTTGAGGAGGGTTGCGGGGGAGAAGGGACGCAGGCTGCATGGGAAGGACTTTCTGGATGATGGATCGCCTGTGAGTCGCGTTCTGCCTCAGGGAGGAGGAGCTGACGCGGAGTCTCTTGTGCGTTAGATCGAGCTTACGGTGGATATCGACCCTGCGTCAGGGAGTGCACTGTTTGACTTTACAGGCACTGGCCCGGAGGTGAGGAACAACATGAACGCGCCTATCAGTGTGGTGCACAGTGCTGTCATCTACTGCCTTCGGGCGATGCTGGACAGCGATATCCCGCTGAACGCGGGGTGTCTTGTACCCGTCACCATCCGGATCCCGCCTGAGAGCCTGCTGCATCCGAGTAATACGGCAGCGGTGTGCGCGGGGAACGTACTCACCAGTCAGAGGATCGTTGATGTTGTGTTGAAGACTTTTGGAGCGTGTGCGGCTAGTCAGGGGGATACGAACAACCTCACGTTTGGAGAGGGCGGGAAGGGGAGGGATGGGCAGGCTAAGGTCGGTTGGGGGTATTACGAGGTTTGCTCAATTCCATTTCCCTTTGTTGGCTGTTGGTGAGCTGACGGTTGTGTAGACGATCGCTGGCGGGTCAGGGGCAACAGCGACCGTGCCCGGTACCTCGGGCGTCCATACCCACATGACGAACACCCGGATTGGGGACGTGGAGATCCTCGAACGAAGGTATCCTGTGCTCGTACGCCAGTTTGGGCTCAGGCAGGGCTCGGCTGGGGAGGGGAGGATGAGGGGCGGGGAAGGGGTCGTCAGGGAGATTGAGTTCTTGAAAGAGATGCAGGTTTCTATACTTAGTGAGGTGCGTCCCTACCATGCATGCTTAGGGCGGGACGCGGCTGATGCTGATCTGCGTCGTAGCGACGTGTGCATAGGCCGTATGGCGCGAACGGGGGCGGGGACGGCGCGTGTGGTCTCAATTTGTGGAAAAAGCAAGCCCAAGCAGAAGAAGCCGATTCCACCGCTCCCGAACTCTCTGACACTGGAGACCTGGTACCCTCCAAGCCCGAGCCGAGGATCATCAACATCGGTGGGAAAGCGACGGTGCGGATGGGCAAGGGGGACTCGATCGTTGTACTCACTCCTGGCGGTGGGGGTTGGGGAGTGCAGAGCGAGGAAGAGGCGGAGGAGAAGAGGGAGGAATGGGAGAGGGAACGGGAGGCGGAGAGGGAGGGGAAGGGAGTGCATTGGGCTTGGGAACCGAGGGGCAGCTTGGCGGAGAGAGCGGCGAGGCAGGCGAGCTTTTGATTTGGATCTTAAACGGTTTGGATGGGCGCTAGAATGTACGACGAGGAGGAATTCGAATCTGTTATGCATTTTTACTTGAGTTTCGGCACGGTACCGGGCGCCCTTACGTCCCTCTTCGCTGCTACTGCGCCTGTGGTGAAAGCGCAGCTTGAACAGTGGGGAGGCGCGTATTTGGTACCGTTTGGGAAGAGGGAGGGGGCGAGTGCGAACGCCAGGGATGGGGAGGCGGCGAATAGCTTGTGGGCGTTGAGTGAGAGGGTCATTAGGGAGGTGCTGGAGAAGGGAAAGGTGGGGGAGTGAGACGTGCAAGTTGGGCAAAATGATATAAAAAGTTGTCATGTGTACGGCAACATACTTGATGGCATGTTCGTACGAGAGTCCTTATAACCCCTACACACTAATACATCCTTTCTCGTCAATCTCCTTCACCGCTTGCTCGGACAAGCTCCACAGTCTTGCTCCCATCTCCTTATCCCCCGCCTTCTTACTCGCCTCCCCTTTCTTCCCAAACGGGAGTACGTACGCTCCCTTCCAGCCCTCCCTGTCCGCAGAGGACGGGGAGAGAAGCGAGGAGGTGGCGCTGAAGAGGGAGGTGAGGGCGCCTTGGGCTGGGGTGATGAAAAAGAAGGGTGAGGTGAGGTTGAACAGGAAGGAGCCTACGAAGCCTTTGCTGCCGTCTACATACACACATCAGTATCACTCCACATCGGATCTGATCCTCGAACGCGGGTGCATCGGTGGAGATGCACATGTGGAGAGGGGGGGACTTACTGGTGGCAACGCTTCCCGGATGAACGGCGACAGTGATAATAGGCACACCCTGTTCGTCCATCCGCCGCTGGAGTTCCCGAGTAAACAACAACTGCGCGAGCTTGCTTTGTCCTGCACCCAAGATCCGTCAGCTGCTCCGCAACCAACATCCGACAGCGCAGAGAGGGCGTACCATACCGGCCAACTTTGGCCCTGAAGCCGTCTGCCTTCCCGCACATGTCTTTAAACTCTGCTAGACTGGAGAAAGTTGTGATGGAAGGCGCGCTGCTGTGTACCATACTGGAGAGGTTGACGATACGAACGTCTGCGTTCGGCAAGCGGGAGGTGTGCTCAAGAATAGGCAGGAGGGAGGTGACGAGTGCAAAGTGACCGAGGTAGCTGACGGGGTTGATGAGCGTGAGAAAAAGTCAGGTGGTGAGACGTACTTGACTGCAAAGGTTCTCCCCACTCCTTCTGTAGTCACTTCCCAAGGGGTCATCGACTCCGCCCCGTTGCACACCAAGATATCCAGCCTCTCCTCCTTGCTTATGAACTCCTTCGCCGTCTCCTGACATCCCTTAACACTACCCAAGTCTGTTTTTAGCCATACAAGGCGACCCTTCAGTTCCGGATGCTCCGATTCAAGAGATTGGATAGGTGCAGACGTCTTGGACTCGTTCCTCGTCGCGAGGTAGACTTTGGCACCGTGTAACGCGAGTTGGAGTGCTGTTTGCTCACCGATACCACGCGTTGCGCCCGTGACGATGGCTACCTTTCCTTCAAGTGATGGGATCTGGCTTGCGGTGAAGGAGCAGCTCATGGTTGTTTGATTGAGGGGTTGTTTAGAGAGAGATGGGTATGAATATCTGGCCTTTGTCGGCCGCCGAGCCCTGGCGGCCGTATTGGGAAGCCAATGACGACATACACCCAGACCCTTGGAGCAATCGGAGTTACGACTCCGAGTGAGTCAGATGAGTATAGTACGGGCACAACGGAGGCAAAAGACCCTGTTTTTGCCAAATATAGCAATTTCTGCCAAATCCCAGCACCCAAGCACAGAGTTATTATTTAATATAATACATTAAAAATGATAATATCACCCTACCACTAACCCTAACCCTAACCCCTACCCCACTTTAACTTTAACCACCCTAACCTGCTTGATGGGATCCTAACCAGTACCCTAACACTATGGAGGCATAATGCTCTTTCCTTTTTAGGGATTTTGGACGCAATTTGCCTCCGACGTGCGGACCCTACACCTACATACTACTCATCTCGTGTGTGCTCCCTCAAGACTGGCGAACTCACTGTGCTCAAACCGCTCTATCAACACTTTTGGTTACACTTAAAAGCTCATTCATCGAATCATGTCTGCTCCATTTAGAACCAACCATCTCTCTCTTAACCGTGAGTTTGATCTTCTCACGTTTCGTTGCCCTTCGTGCTAATCTACTCGTATTCTTCACTTAGCCAAACACGCTCGCGATCACGTCGAGGACAACCTGGAGGAATACGTGAAGACTGCCGAATTCGACAAAGAGTGCGCTGAAAAGGCACGCAAGTCCGCCTTATCATCAGATAAACACAGCGATTCCTCCTCCTCCGAGTTCGATAGCCTCTGGTCCAGCAGCGAGAGCGAGTCCAGCGTTACGACTGTCGAGAGCTCCCCCCATGCGCCTTCCAGGATCGAGGCGCATCTCTACTACTCCGGTATACGTGAAAATGGTCGCGGGCCCAAGCTCATCTACAGGGATTCCTCTGACGTCTACGTGGAACCAACCGGCCCTGAGGAATATAAGCGACTCATGCGCCTAGTTGCTGTTCCGGACCATCATGAGTTCGGAAATGATGGCTTGTGGGAAAAGGTCCGGGATAAAGTGCGTGTCCTTTGTTTGCATTATGGAAATATATATTGACTAATCTTTTATCTTAAGTTTGTCGAGCTGCTTGACGACAAGGAGATCAGGACTACATGCATCGACTTTGTTAAATTCACCTGGCTCGAAAAGAAGAAGGACGGGGAGGTTGAGGTTGACGAGGACGAGGGAGAGAACGAGGGTGATGAAGAAGACTACGACTACGACTCTATCCCACCTATCAAGCCTATCAGGACGGCGACCGTCACTTCAGCAACCCGACCATCTGGGTAGGCGTAGCACCCAACACTCTCACTGCTGACACTGCATTCGAGGCCACCAAAGCCATCCGTGCCTTCCTCAACGGGCTCAATGTCACTGATATAGATATTGCGTACCGCGAGACAGTCCCCAAGTCCTCGGTTAGCCCAGCCCTCTTCGCTCCAGTTGGCATTGTCGACCATCGCAAAGATTTTATTGACCCCGTCTCTGTTGCTCTCAGTCTCCCCATCGCGGGTCTCAAGACGACAATGCAAGGTACAATAGGACCATACTTCCACGTTGGCAACACGCTGTATGCCATCACCGTCCGTCATAACCTGTTCCTTGCCGATAGAGGCAACGCCGAGTTCCGCTTTAAAAGTGCGTTTCCATCCATTTACCCTATGGCAATTTTAAGAGCTTTCTGATTTTGTCCCTTCAGCCTCTGCGCCGAAGATACAGGTAGTCTTAATGGGAAACCCTGCCTTCACGAACTACCTCGCCTCCATTCAGGCAGAAATTGGAACGCTCATCGACCCTGTCGATGCCATTGAGAAGAAAGTCAAAACACTCACCTCCAACGTGCACAATGGAATTGGCCTTCCACAGTCGCAGATCGAGCTCAACACCCACGTGGCCGAGCACGATAGGCTTCGTGGCAAGATCAACGCGCTCAAGGACTTCTTTGTGGATATTAAAAAGCGGTTCGGCAAGATCACGCAGCGCGTCATAGGACACGTCGTCTGGGCTCCCCCAATCGGTGTTGGTGTTGCTCCTCACCAGTATACGAGGGACCTTTGCGTTGTCCAGTTGCATAAGGAAAGCTTTTCCAATTTGCTCGGAAATGTGCTTAGTCTTGGTGCGTGTTAATTTCGTCTGATTGGAATGCGCTCATCTGATCTGTGCCTTTTTCTCCATCTAGGTCCCGAGTACACCTCCACGAAGCTCAAGTCGTTGTTATATGAACGTGACGATGTCGATCCGACCTTCAAATACCCCACTGACGGTCTCCTTGCGCTCCGAAACATTCTCACTTCCCAACAGATCAGCAATCCCGACAACAAGAGTGTCGCAGGCGACCCTATTCGTCGTGCTATTAAGCGCGGCTTCGCAACCAACACTACCGTGGGCACGATTAGCAGATTTATGTCCTTTTCCCGCAAGTACTTCCCTATAGGAAATATGGAGTCTATCGAGTCGCCGATTCTCTCTCATGAAAACGAGACCAGCACCTTCTCCAAGGGAGGCGACTCTGGATCCACCATCGTCTCCCCCAAGGGCGAGTTTATTTCGTTGCTCACCGGGGGGACTAACAAGGGAACCGATGGGTCGGACATCACGTACTCTACCGTCTTCGAATGGGTCTGGGAGCTTGTGCGCGAACAGTTCCCAGGTGCCAACCTCTACTGGGATGACATTCCGGCATTCTTAGCTGCCTAGGTTCGTCTCTTTCTTTCGTCTTTATCCTGTCTATCATACCCGTTACTAATGACCTTGCATGTCAAGACATACAAATCGACCTTCGTCCTTGGTGTTTCTGCGACTCCTTCTCTGTCTCGTTGCCCCCACGCTCACACCAGTTTTCAGCTTATTCTGCGGCTTTGTGCTCGTTTGCGTCTTTGAGAAGGAGAGTCGCCGATCTTGGCCGCCTTAGCGCTTTCCGCCAATTTTGGTCGTCGGTCGTGATTCGGTCATACGTTCCAGTCTGTTGCAATGCGCCTTGGACTGACCAGTGAGCGACGGGTCGAGAACGCTGGTTTTATTGCGACGCTCTTGGGCAAGACGTTCGGCAGGTTCGCCTTTTTGTCTGGAGGAGTTCGGCAGACGCTTTGGAAGTTGCGCATTTCACAATGATCAGGGCCAGTGAACCCAGTTGTGGTGAGGATTATTTCCCAAAACACGTGCCCTAAACAACCCCGGGCCATCCAATCAAAGTAAACAGTGGCTGTGGTCAAGAAGCGTCGTGAACATTTGTTTTTTTTTTCTTTTCCGACATAGGAAATTCCTCTTTTCTTCGCAATTCATGTTATTATATCAACGGGACCCGTGACGATTGTCAACTTGCACTCAAGTGATGGGATCTGGCCTGCGGTGATGGAAAAGGAGCTCATGGTTGTTTTCTTCAGATTCTTTGAAGAAAGACGTATGAGTTGGGTATCAATACCTGCCCCTCGTGCAAAGAAGATCCATGACGGCATATCCAAACCCAGACCCTTGGAACAATCGGAGTTACGGCTCGAAGTGCGTTACCTATTCGTTCCCCGCGGCTCGATGCTGGCAAACACCTCATCTCACGCTCTTACAGCCATGTTACAATATCGATCCCTACTTCTCTTGATAGCTGGCGACCTTGCGGAACAGGGCATACGAAGGGCCACTAATTCGTACAGTGCACAATGTTACTTGCTTCTACTGTATGCTGTCCTCTGCTGGCGGTCGGATGTCTTCAAAACTGCATGCGCAAAGAAGACACCCTCAATATAGGACCCTAACCAAATTGACCTCCCCCCTAGGCTAGCCTGGTCAGCCTGCGAACCAGGCTGAAGGTCGGCTACACTCAGATATATCCCTGACCGAAGGCCGCGGCCAGAATCCCAATTAGCGCGGTGACGTCCGTGATCGTGATTGGTACCCACGGACCTCGGCGGAGCTCCGAGCGACCTCGTTGGCTATGGTTGGGGACAGCCATTCTTTAGCGTCATGTCAAACTCTCCACTCGGAAATAACATTGAGTTGGGACCCCCGCAAGCGGCAGGAAGCTGAGATGCTGCCAGCTGCAAGATGGGCTCTGGAGGTTTCAAATCCAGTCGCCGCACTGTACACTGGCACTCTTAAATTAAGCAGTCACTGTCAACCCGACCCACGAGTCCAACAATTATGACGAACTCGACGAGCAGAATCCAATCGCAAAACGGTACCCATGCCATGCCTATCTTAAATGGGGCCACTTCATTCCGCGAAACCTCTTCTGCTGGAGCACAACCGGCAAATGGGCATTCGGACATGTATGACGTCCTCATCGTCGGTGGTGGCATCTCTGGCCTGGTTGCAGCCAGACATCTCACTTGTCTAGGCTTCTCTGTGCTCTTACTGGAAGCACGGGACCGTCTTGGAGGAAGAGTCTGGACACGTACCATGGACGAGCGCGGTGGGCATCCGGTTGACTTAGGAGCAAGGTGGGTTTGTAAAAAGCCTGTCAGTAAAGGAGAATACTGACGGATGATTTAGTTACATTCACGGGATGGACGCAAACCCTGTGGCGAAGGTGGCCAAGGATATAGGGATGGTATGTTTCTACGTCCTTGGTTTGACCAAACCTCACAACATGACCAGGAGCTGATGCATTATGTGGCGGAACACGGGGTGCTGCGAGACCACACCGGGTCCATTCCTCCTAATGACCTTCAGATATTCAAGAATGTACGTTCTGCTTTGTACCCGGTTGTTATATAAACGCGAAAGAACAAAACTGACATGATAGACAGACCAGTCAGTGCATCTTTCATCACCTCAAGGACCTTTCCCAAACGTCCTCCTTCACGCCTCCACCTAGCACACCCCTCCTCACACCATTTCTCGCACCTTCTTCTCCACTATTCCATAATCTCACCACCCCCATCAGTAAAAAACAATCTATTGCGCTTGCCCGCTCGTACGCAGGGTGGTGTGGGGCACCACTGGACAAAGTATCATTCAAATGGTGGGGTTTTGAGCAAGATATGCAAGGGGAAGATGCCTTGGTTGCGAGCGGGTACGGGGCTCTGATCGAATGGCTTAAGAAGGAGATCATGCGCAATGGAGGTCATATTCGATTGGGAGAGGAAGTTGTCGAGGTTAACTGTCTGAAGGAGAAGAACGACCATGGTATATTGACGTTCTGCTAATGCATTTGCCGCATCCGCTAACGTATGAAAAGTGGCCGTTACGACATCCGACCGTAGCAGGCGTGATAACTGCCCACCAAATCGCACATGCTCAGGTCGATACGCTCTCCTTACTTTGCCTTTGGGCGTCTTGCAAAAGCGACCTCCTACGTTCATCCCTCCCCTTCCTCCAAGGCGTCTTGCAGCGATCCGCCGTCTCGGTTCGGGGCTGCTGAACAAAATCTTCGTCTATTATGATACGGCATGGTGGACGGATATTCATTCCTTGTGGCTCTTACCCGATCCTTCTAATCCGGGAAACTTACTTGGCGATCTCGACCAGCCAGCCGCCGTGCACCTGCATAACTTGTGGACACTGCAAAACGTGCCCTGCTGGTGCTTCTTCATGACCGGCTACGCTGCTGAACGAGTGGAAAGGATGAATGATGTGCAGGTTGCTGTGTGGGTGGAAAGCATCATCGCACAGTATCTATCACCCGGCAAGCGTGCGCCCAGGCCTAAACAGATCATCACGACACGCTGGCGCTCGGACCGGTTCGCTCTCGGCTCGTATTCATACATCCCCGTCACGAATTCTGGAAGGGAGGAAGCCAGCCCGCTAGACATGATCGAGACATCGCACTGTCTTTGGGGAAAGCTGTTCTGGGCAGGAGAGCATACGGAGCCGGACGAGTATGCGAGTGTGCACGCAGCATGGAACTCGGGTTTGAGGGAGGCAAGGAAGTTAGAAGTCGCTCTCAAGTCCGCTCGACCGGAGGTCTGAACATGTGCGGTCGGGATATACTCCTATGTCTATATCGAAGATAGCCAGAAGTCAGTGGTTATATTCAAAACAGGGGACTTATTCAGTGCCGTAAAGTGGGCGCGCGCTGAGGAACGCGCGCGTCAACATGAGCACGCCGCCAGCAACGGAATGACGATGCTGCGATCGATTGTCGATGAACCGAGTTTCACGTATGTAGAAATACCCACAGGCTCTGGTTAGCTTTGCCAACCATATTTTCTTGCTCATGATGTTTGGTCGTCGCTGGAACCCTGTTACGGATATCCCCGATCTCACTGGTCGAGTGGCAATCGTAACTGGCGCCAACATTGGACTAGGTTATCAGACCGCTCTCCAGCTGGCAAACCATGGTGCGACGGTGTATCTAACGACACGTTCGGAAGCCAAGGCTCTGGACACCATCAAACGGCTGGAGGAAGCCAATCCGTCTCTCACGGATTCAGGAAGACTTCGATGGCTCGAGCTCGATTTGACCTTGGTTCATAATGCGAAAGCCGCTGCCGAGGAGTTCTTGAAAAAAGAAGCACGTCTGGATATCCTCGGTCCGTCTGACGCTTTCGCGGTATAGATGGTGGGACGTTCACTTCTGGCATATAGTGAATAATGCTGGACAAATGGCAGCAGACTTCGAAGTCACCGCCGAAGGACTCTCACATATCATGGCTTCTGAGTATGTCCAGGAGTACTCCAATAGCGGCACGAGAAAAGACTAATCCTGACCAAAGTCACGTCTCACCATTTGCGTTTACGACTGCTCTCTTGCCCTTGTTGGAGAAGACTGCCCGTTTGCCCGATGCAGATGTACGAGTCGTCACGATATCCTCAATACAACACTCTTATGCTCCAACCTCCACCAAGTTCGTCACTCCAGCGGACTTCCGAGATATGTGTGGCCCAGAAGAGAGCGTAAATAGCAGCATTTTGCAACAGACCGCGCGGTATGGTACATCTAATTCCTTTTTTCCCCGAGTACGGCCAATGTTCACATCTTCACGAATAGGCCAAGCGAAACTCGCTAACATTCTCTTTGCCCGTGAGCTTCAAAGACGATGGGATGCTGCAGGCATCCCCGGCATTTCTATATCGCTCCATCCCGGGGTTGTCCATACGGGTAAGCTATGTTTCTTCTCCATAATCATGTACCGTGATACTGATCCTCGTCAAAGCGGGCGCGGAGCGCGTCGCACGCTCCTTTGGTGCTGGAATCCTCTGGCCTCTCGTAACATTGTTTATCATGACTCCCCCGCAGGGTGCCATCACCCAGCTGTTCGCAGCGACGAGCCCGGATGTGCGTCAAAATGTGGAAAAGTACAAGGGGCAGTACTTGGTGCCGTACGGATCCGTAGCCACTCCAAGTGCAATGGCTAGAAGGGAGGGATTGGCGGAGGAGCTTTGGAATTTGTCGGAGAAGGTGGTGCAGGAAATCCTGGAAAAAGGGAAGATCGACTGATTGGTGGCTTGGACGCAACCGAATGGACCATGACCCCGGGAAATAGTCCGTACAGGTTGATGTGGGTATAGTTCACGCCTCGAGAATGACCAAGGATTTATTCTAGATGGACGTCAATGCTCAGCCGGAGAAAATGTCCGAGACTCATCGATCTAGGGAACATACACTGATATTACATGCACATCATTCAACCTTCCCTTTCTCCTCAATCTCTTTACACACCCGCTCGCTCAGCTCCCACAGGTCCTTCGCCAACGTTTCATCCTGCGCCCCCTTTTGTAGCTTTCCCTTCTTTCCCCCGGGCACGAGGTACGCGCCTCCCCAGCCCTGCTCTCTCACCTTGGGACTCGCAGCATCAAAGACAATCGCCTTTGCAGCCTTTTCGGGCGGGACGAACCCCCAGGCGAAAACCCAGTACCAGGTCCTGAGAAAGTTCTTGGCACCTGAGGTCACCACGCCGCCCGGATGGACGGACAGGGCAAGAGACTGTGTGTGGTGCCTCTTAAATCTCCGTTGGAGCTCAGCTGCGAACAAGATGTTCGCAAGCTTTGTTTGTCCTACACCAAGATTATATGGCTTGAGGGCTTGTCTCTTCACAAGGAAGAAACGCACCATAACGAGCTAATTGGGTGACGAGCCCCCCCTCCTTTTGCCCGGCATCGTTTCTAAAGTCCCTTACACTCTTGAATTGCCATGGTTTCGGTGCTAGCGCATAGCCGGCGCTTGTCACTAAGATGACGCGTACGTCACAAGGCGGACTGAGGTCGGTGCGATCCAACAAGGGCAGTAGGGCAAGGGTGAGAGCGCAGTGGCCAAGGTGACTGTGGTGAGTGTGAGCTATTGCAAATGAATGGATAAGAGATAAGGCCACTTGGATGCCATGATGGTCGAGATTCCCTCCTCGTTCTCCTCATACGGCGTACCAGTCTGGGCCGCGTTGCAGACTAGTGTAACATCAGCGCTTCATTTCTTACATCCTGACGCACTCACTGAGGATGTCCAATCTCCCCATAATCCCCTCCAAACGTATCACCTCCTCTCCCGCTGCCTTCGACTTGCGCACACTCCCCAAGTCCACTTCCAGAGGGATGAGCCTGCCCTTGAGCGCTTCATGCGCTATCTCCATTTGTTGGACTGCCTGAACTGCTTTGTCTAGAGAGCGACAAGCGATGTACACCTTCGCGCCCTTCTGAGCGAGTATAACAGCGACGGCGTATCCAAGTCCACGGCTATGGAAGGCGTAAGCTGACAGATGGCATATGCCAATCGACGGATTCACTTTGCTCCAGTGACGAGGGCAACTCGGCCTGACAGATCTGGCACGTCGGCCATTAGGTCAGTCCGGTTCCAAAATGCGCCCATTATGAACTGGAGGCCAGGAGAGGTGGTTGCTTGGTACGATGTTCTTGAAGGATATCAGAGCGAGGGAGACAAGGCATTGGGCATCAATTTGAACAATGAATTCAGTAGAGGAACGGTTACCAACAACAGCTTACGCGTGTTCAGGGTCCTGGGCTGCTTCTCAATATCATCTGGAGCTGGGGGAATACGTAATATTTCATTTCATAAGGTTATAGTTCGAGAGTAAAACAGGGTAAGAAACAAAACAAGGACAAAGGATACAAAACGAGGAAACAATTGGAGCACATATCAACATACTGGACAACCAGATAAAAGAACAGAAAATCAGCGTTGCGCCGGGGTGATGGCAACGCGGGGAGCAGGTGCTACAGATCCGATGAGTGATTTCCCACTTGTACTGTGTTAGAGATCACCCTCACCAATCCCAGGCTGCCTGTAGATCTTTGGATCCACTTCCCACCCCTGTGGGTTCATCTTCCCCGTAGGCCACGGCTCGGAGAGGAAAATAAGTTTCTTAAGCGCCGGATGAAGCTTCCTAACAGCCGTCTCAAGCTCCTTATTCGTGACCTTGACATGCATCTTCTGCCACTCCTCACGCGTCTCGAACGTATCCCTACGGGACTGCAACCGGTTAATCAGCTCACGGGTAATCAAGTCGTCGTACTGCATAAGCGCCTCCGTCTCCCTAGGGTCGAGGATGAACCCCTGGTCATCGAGGTTGAGGGGCTTAGCACGGTCTAAGATCGTCTTCTTCCGCTGGGCGGACATGGGCGCGTTCCTCTTGCCTTTAGCAGCACGCGTCGCCTTACGCACCACTTCGACCGCTTCGGCGAGCGGGACGTCTTCCGGGTGTGGGGGTTCGGGCGGTACAGGTGTGGTAGACCGATCGAGTACTAGTGGCAGGGGCTTATTCTTGAGCAGCTCTGCGATTTGCCCAAACTCGCCCTCTGTACCGGAATACAAGGGCGGAGAAACGGAGACGTCAATATCCGGATCGTCAAATTGTCCAGATTCACCATACTGCAAGGCCTTGCCTTTCCCATTAGGGCTATTCGCGCTGATCATGCTGGTCATGCTGGCCGCGCTAGCCACGGGCGGGCCAGAGGGCCCATGTACCGAGTTGATAGAAGGCGGCCGGGGCAAAGCACGATTATGTATCGAGTCCCTCGGTCCTCTCGGTCCGCGACGAGATCCTTCCCCGAAGGTGGAGTTCGTCGGAGTAGGGGAGTTGGCGCGCGACCCTGAACGGCTGGATGTACGGCTTGAGGATTCCCCTGTGGCCGGGACTGTTGGCTCGGGAGGGGCGAGTGTGTCTGCCGGTGCTGGGGGCGGGATCACATTCGTGCTGTTCGAGGTTAGCACGTCCGACGTTCGCCGTTCCTCAGCCAGCCAAACCGGACTCACTGAGGGCCAAACACGTCCTCATACCGCTGATCGATTCCTATACTCTGGATATAGCCTCCTCTCCCCTCATGCTCCCTCACCTGAAGTGTCGATAGCAGTCCAACCTGTAACATAAACCTCTCCACAGGGATACTCGTCCCAGGCCTCAAAGTCGGCAATATATCAAAAAGGGTTGTCGTCAACCCAAACGCGCCAATCAAGCCCGAGTTAGCGCCTCGCCCAGGCCAGAAATTGAACTTTATTGCTGCGTCCCCGGCGAGCACTATGGGGAAAGTCGAGTTCCTCCCTGGCTGTTCACGGGGGTTTGCGTGCGGGTTCCTGGCAGCCGTGGCCAGATAGCGCGTCGAGTTGCTCATAGGGAGCTCGATCCTATTGATCGCTTTGACATCTGTTTCGGGAAGGTCGAATATCGCTAGACCGCCTTTGATTACAAAGGCGATCCGCCGCTTTAGGATATTGTCAGACTGGGAAAGACTTTCAAGCGTCTCCTGATCTCCCATAGCGTTCATGTACGCTCCAGGCAAGCGGATATTCAAATACCCCAGGGTGCCGTAGTTCGAGTTGAGAAGATATATAGTCTGCGCAATGGTGAGGAAGACGTTTTTCGCCTGCTGACGTTTTGGCCCGTCGATATCTACAAACACCCCTAGGGCGCGATCCATCTGTTCCTCGACATACACCGTGCGCGTGAACCGGAACTCGGGGTGGTTGATCGTAAAGCTCTTGTTGCCCGCTCCGTCCGCGCCGATAAAGAGGTCGCACCAAGGTCTGATGCTGTCAAACACCGAGGCGTCCATGGCCTGCGCTTTGTAGCACACGGTAGAGCGGAGGAAGGGCGTACTCTGCACATAGGCAGTGATCGTATCCTCCACTTGCCGGATAGGGACCTGCCTGGACGTTGGCCAGACGCGTTCTCCCCCCTCTGGGTTCAGAGTTAGATTCCAGACGATAGAAGACCAGGGGATGCCAGATTTGTCAAAGTTGCCTATGACTGCGTCTTGTAGAGTGATGACCTGCTGCCTGCGGGTATTGGGCGGAGAGTCAGAGGCACCTCGCCATCGGACACGGACGCCTACCCCGTCGGGCGAGTCGGAGTCGGAGTCGGAGTCGGAGTCGGAGTCGGGCATCAGCCGGCTCTCGTAGAGCGTCACTTGGACAGCAGGGCCGCCGATGACCATGCTCCGCTCCACACTCTGGAGTGCGATGGACAGTGCTAGTGTCTGCCCTACAGGTCCACCGCCGGAGATGACAACTTGGAGTCTCTTGCGTCCTGAGCGGTCGAGGCAGTCCAGCAGGCCGAGACTGAGGGTTTCCCATAACGGGTGAGAGGAGGCGTGTGCCTGCCCTTCCTCGGTAGAGTGCAGCGCGAGCAAGCACAGCAGTGCACGCCGGTACATCGTCGTTGCTCGCTCGAGGTCTTTTGGGTTTTTCTTGCCCGACGTGGAGGTGTACCTTGACAGGAGGTTCTGCGCGGCCGCACGTAGGTGGTAGGGCTTGCTCGGGTCCTGCGTCCCACTCCCGCTAGCGCTGGTAAGCGTCGTACTCCTACTCAAAGGCGGAGTGGGCAGTGCCCCGCTGGCATTCGTATCCAAATCGAGGAACTCGGGAAACTCCTCGTCAAATATCAAGATCGCCTCGTCCAGATGTCCGCTGTTGCTCGTATACTTGAACGAGGTATTCAGGTACGTCGCTAGCCGGAGACGGTACATCCTCCGCCTGGGATCTGAGGGTGGGAGCCGGGCGAGCGCTTGTTTTGCAAGACCTATGCAGAGGAGGATCTCGGGTAGGTTGAGCTCGGGGGGATCGCGGCGTGCCAGGACTTGGGCTGCTCCCATCAGCAGTCAGCGGCGCTCTCCCAGGTGAGGATAAGATGGGGACGCACTCTTGTACTGCAACAGATAGGCAAGATGACTCTGCCTCTCAGCGAGGGCGGTGCCGTCCAGTCCCTTCTGCTCAAGGGAAGCACGACATATCCCCTCTGCGCGGAAGAGGTCACTCTGTTCTCCCCTCATCTCGTACCTCTCCGCCAGACGCTGGGAGAACTCGTACATCCAGGTTTCCTGTGCTCCTGGCCCGCTCCCGCTGGAGCTGGAGGCAGAACGTTTGTGCACGGGAGGGGGAGAGATGGAGCCTGTGAAGCTGGCGGGGGAGGGAGGGTCGAGGATGGACGCATAGTGGTGAATTGAAGCGTCTAGGTCTGAAGGGGAGGAGAAGAGCTGTGCCCGAGTACCGAGGAGGCAGGCGAGTATGTGTACGCGGGTAGAACGCTCGGGGTCGGAGAGGACCGTATAGTGTACGCATTCCGCTGCTAGGTCGATAGCCTGCGCGTACTGTGAGTACGCCTACGCAGGGGAGGGGGGGAGCAGAACGCACCTTATCCAGATCTCTTGGATTATGCGACTTTTCATGCCTTGCACGGAGGAGCACGCCCAGCTGCTCAAGTTTCTTACATACCTTCCTCCGATCCGAGTTGTTCGCTGCTTTCTGGGCTCGGGCGTTCGGATCCGATAGGGATTTCTCAGCATTGAGGATCTCTTTGTCGATGGATTGGAGTGCTACGCTCTGTGGTTGTGTGAGGGGGCGGACCATGGTGTGTGTTTGGAGGGAGGAGGGAGGGAGTGGAAGGGATACGTACGGATAAGTCTGCGGGGTCGTCTGGTGTTCCCCATACTGTTTTGGTAAGAGGACATACGAAGACTGGCATTGTGGTGGTGTGGTGGCAGTTGTGGTGTGATGGTATTGCAGTGAGTTGGTAGTGAGAGAAGAGAGAACAAGCAGTGTGTGGCAGGAGAGTGTAAAGGGGGTTATCTGCACAAGGTTAACTTCACGTGCCTGTAGGGAAGGCCAAGGGTGTATAGCACTAGATCAAAAGAGATAGACAATAGTCGCTCGTCGATAGAGAAAGGGTATTAGATATGAGTTAGATTGATGGCCTATGCGTGCATCCGAGAGACAGTGACCTCCACGCACCACTACATACCCGGAAGCCAAGGGCATCGCACTCACAACCCCCTCCCCATGTGAAGACACGCACTGCCATGCGACAGGAGGGATGACTGGCACGTCGTTAGGGACAATGCACACCGCTTTACCCCCTCTTGGACTGAATGAATATCATCGCTTATTACAGATATCATCAGTACTTCCTCATACACTCCTTATCCGACATAGATGCACCTCACCTCGCTGACCCTCACCTCCAGCACTGACACAACGTCAACCTTCATCCCTTCCACTCCCCAAACCTCGTCGATCACACCTTAGCGTGCCTGTCCCCTCCCTCCACGAGACCCGAAACGCCCAGCTGTCTTTCCAGCTTTCAGCGCATACCAGAACCTTCTGACACGTACCTTCGGTTCTTGAGTGTCTGATGCTGGCAGTGCAAGAAAGCTCAAGGACAACGCTCGCTGGTTTTACGTGGGACGTCCTGCTTTGATCTATTGTTGATCATGTTAGGAAGTCTTTCACCTTGTTAACCCTCGCCCTTTTCCTCTACGGACAGATCCCAAATCCCTCCCCCTCCCCTCCCCCATCCACGGCCCCATTCCCTTCCGCAACCCATAGCACGTGTACACACGCACAGGGAAGGCACAAGGGTGTTGGACACAAGGGTCGACCCCTGCCAAGAAAGGTATCCGTATCCCTTGCGGCCAGGGGCAAGTGGCGCTCCTTTTGTGGTCGATCAGTGATCAGCGACCATCAGGATGAGGATGAGGATGATCGGACAGTGGGGCGCTGCTGGATTTGATGTCTTGAGCTTGTTTGGGAGAGATTGGATTCAGAGCAGCTGAGAGCAGAGGCGTCGGGCAGTCTTAGTGGTCACGGAATGCCCGATACTGCGAACCGATGGGACAACACCTCTTCTGCTTTTGCTCTTTCCTAAATCCTCGACTGGTTACACGAGCTGGACGTGAGAATTCGCACGGCACAATGTACTGTACGATGCTGCAGACTGGAGAGAAGACAGGCCGATTTCTGGGGGCGCTCATTGCCGATATCGGAGTTACGGCATTATCACTCGCCCCATATTCGCTTCATCAACTGCACAGGCCAACAAAGGACTAGCATCATGTAGGTATACGACCTCCAACGCCCTCCAACTCCCTTCTTCTCGCTGCCTTCCACACCCAGCAGACCCATGTCTCCTGATCTCAAGCTCAAACTGCACGTCTTCCCCAACCCCCCTCCCTCCCCGTACCTCTCCCACTACTGCCAAAAACTAGACATTCCTCCGTGCCACCGGGGTGGAATACGACATAGTACGTTGCAAGCGCCGAGGGGGGAGCTGGCTTACGTGACCTTGAGTACGGGGGAGAAGATCGCAGATTCGCAGTTTATAATCCAATGGCTGTCTTCCTCTTCCACACAGTCCCAGGCAGGGGTAGAAGGGGAGCTCGACCGCCCCCTCACCCAGGCCCAGCACGCTCAGAGCAGAGCCCAAATCGCATATATCGAGGAACTCCTCTTCCCATCCCTCGTCTGCGCGTTTCCGAGCGCGAAAACCGGGCAAAACTGTGCAGAAGTGTTCCGCCCCCTGCCCTGGGGAGCGAGGGACTTGTTAGCGCTGTACCAGAAACGATATTGGGTTATGGATTTGTACGTGGGTATGGGGAGGTTTATGAGGGAAGTGAGGGAGGTTCTGAGGGAGTGGGTGCTTGTGCAGGATATCCTGCGCGAACAAGCCTGAGCAGTATCTCATGCGTCTGGGGATGCCCACACTGGCAGACGTGGTCATCTACTCCTTACTTGTCTGCGTGCTGGGAACGGAGAGCAACGGATATGTGAAGGGGCTTAATGTACTGGAGAGTGAGGTCTTGAGGGGGGCATGTGAGGTTGTTGACCGAACGTTGGTTTCCGGAATATGAGGGGATAGTGCGACTTGTGGATATAGAGGGCTCCTAGAAGCGGGATGGACTGTGTATACGTGTGCGCGGTGAACGGATGGATGTTGTTCGAGATTGAGGCAGTGAAGGCAGACGTAAGCTTAGATATTTGTGATGAAGTTGATCTGAATGGGGTTCGACGGTGAGTTGATACGAAAGTCAGAAATAATCAAGTATCAAGTGGAGTGTTGTGATTAGGGTCATGCTGGAGGTTAATCACCCAGCCCCTTTGCCCCCGTTCCTCCTTCAAGCCCCACCGATTTGTCTTCTACCCAATCCTGCCTCTATGCTATCGCTTCAGACCTACAAAGAAAGCTAGACCTCACGAAATGTCAACACAGACCTCGAAAATATCTGCTGATATGCGACGCACAGGTCCAGAGAATCTAGTCGATGAGGCAGCCAAGTTCCAGTGCTCAGCGTTTGGTCGTACCCGTGGTCCAACAGGAAGTACCGATCCTCCAAGGGAGAGTTCCGAACTCTTCAATCCCTCCGTCTTGGGTCGTTCTGAGAAGTACCACCCGTCTTCAGGCGGACTAACGACATGGAATGCTGGCTACGACGACCATCGGAAGGAAGATACAGATGAATCGGAATCTCGAGGATTTTGGTTTCGTTCTGAGGCAAAGTACTTCGATTTTGAAGGCTATACAGAGCCAGCTGGACACGATCTGCCGGTGGTGTCATTTTCCTCGGGACGACGGATGGCTCGTTGCAAGCCCTCGCTCCCCAGACATCTGAAGCCGGTGGTCTGTATCTGAAGCATTTGTGCGACTGGTCGCCGCCTTCAATTTCGGGGACTGAGGTTGCTATTCAAAGCGGTGAAATACACCTGGAGCCACAAACAGGTAAGCGCCCCAGGACCCAACAGCAGTGTTTATCTTCTGCAATACGACAGCCATGCCTTCACCTGTGTGAAAGAACTTCCCGATTTTAGCGATGTTCTTGCCTTCGATGGCAGTGCGGTATGCACAGGTCGATATGCTGGCATTTTGCGACCTCACGTAATTTGCTGGGCCAAACCGGTATTCAGGGAACTGCGATGCACTAGCTGGGTATGTTATTACAGTTTCGTCTCACTGCATTATTGACACATTCTAGGATGGGCGGTTAGGGGCGCAATTTACTCCAACCCACCTATTCATCTATGACGAGCTGGCTGCCAGGGTGACATCATTCCCTGTTGCAAACCTGCAGACGGGATCCGGGCTTCTGTCAGCTGAACAGACGTGGGATCTCCATCGAATGTCAACCTTCAGCTGTGGTGTTTTCGCACTGAACTCAATATCATCAACTGCCGCTGCTCTCCTCGTGAGGGATGACGAAGGATTGGTAATCTTCATGCTCGAACCGCAGCTCGAGTCCTACCCAGTCGCTCTTCCCTGGTGCAAGTACAATATACCGACCAACCAAAAAGTCGTTTCAGTTGCTTTCCCATCAAGTCTCATTATCTTCTGGGTTCAGACCAAGTTCAATGATTTGCCTGTTTCCTGTACGAGCGAGCTATTCATGGCACATCTCCCTCCGTTGTCACAATCCTCCGAAAGCGATACATCCCATGAAACTCTTCGCGTCTCATGTGTTTGTCAAGATGATATCGGTTTACTTGCCCTATCAACAAGCTTACATGTGGACAATCTTTCTCGCAACGTTTACGTATATGAGCGGGGAGCAAGCAGTCTCACTCTCATTTCATGTGGGGTGTCGTCTGATCCCTCAACAACTTCCCCTACGCTCGGCATAACACGTTGGTGGCAGAATTGGGAAGATGAGGCTGCTGAGCATGTTCTTCAAAACGTACAGCAGGTATGGGATGTGAGGTGTTATGGTATATATCATTTACTAATGATCCGTTTCACAGAACCTGCTTCAGGATATTCATCGAACGGACAAGACTCTCGCTTCCAGTGACATGGACTCAAGTGAAGAACTCCCTTCTCTGTGGACGGACGATTTTGACTTCCTTATGGAGGACTTTCTGTATTTCCCTCGTGGCCCAGAGCACGTTGCTAGACACGGATTTGGGCTGTCCGGCACATTCACTCTCTGTGCTATATTTGAGGATCCGGAGACCCCAAGTTACGCCTTGAAGTTCCAACACCTGTCTGGTCTTGGTTACTGTCGGCTCGACGACCTCTGCTCTGTCCCGGGACCTCGAGAGTGGTTCCTGTCTTCATACACTTCGTTTGTGGATTGCGTGAGGTTACAGCAAGCCCTCCAGGAGACACGCATCGGACACGCCCAAGATCTCTTGAAGATCGACCATGCAAGGGTACACGATCGTCAAGACATCCTCGAGGGAACGAAATCTTTGCAAGATAGATTGGCCTGTGCCGCACAACTTGGTGTCCTGCCGACCTCCTACGGCAACAGTTCTGAACGGCCTTCCGGCAAAGCGGTTCTCGCAAACCGGGTCTAATAGACCTGGGTGCAGCATCGAACACACGACATCGGCACCATCAATCATGTGTCATAACAGTTCGACATCACTGTACATATAGCATCTATATCCGGGTCTGGTGGAGTAGTCAATGCACAGCCACCGTGGATCAGATGCATGGGCTGCCGTGGGCACGCCGACGCGCCACGAGCGCCTATTCGCGGCATTCAGACGCGTGTCTTGACTTGCACCGATGGGTCTTCGTGGGGCGAGAATCAAGCCACCAATGTCAAATCCGTACGAAGTATAAATATCCCAAGGAAAACTCTCTCGCTATGTCCAACAAACCAACTCCCTTCCACATTCCGAACATTCTGCAAAGAAGCATCTAAAGCTAAGCTGCAACTCCGATGTTCTCTCGCCGGTTCAACCCCTTAACAGACATCCCCGACCTCACGGGTCGCGTCGCCCTAGTCACAGGTGCCAACTCCGGAATGGGCTACCAGACCGCCCTCCAGCTCGCATCGCACGGCGCCAAAGTCTGGCTCACGACTCGCTCCGAAGCTAAGGCGTTGGATACTGTGCGGAGGATGGAAGAAGCCGACCCGGGCTTGAAGGGGTCGGGACGGTTGAATTGGTTGGTGCTGGAGTTGAGCTCTGTGGCGGGTACGAAAGCTGCTGCGGAGGAGTTCTTGACTAAAGAGGAGAGACTGGATATCCTTGGTTTCTCCGTCACTTTATCTGTGATGTGCACTGACTCTGGTAGTCAATAACGCTGCTCAGCTAGCCTCGGATTTCAGGATTACGTCGGAGGGGTTGTCCGATATCTTCGCTGCTGAGTGAGTGCACCATCCCTGAACTTTCCTGTTCCTGCTCTGATCGGTATCGGCAGCCATGTTTCCCCTTTCGCATTCACGACGACTCTTCTGCCCCTGCTCGAGAAGACCGCCAAGCTCCCCGGATCAGACGTGAGAGTCATCACCGTGCGTCCTCCTTCCCTCCCTATTGCCTCCCATGCCTAATGCCTCGTTACAGGTAGCCTCCTCTCAGCATTTCAAAGCTCCTACGACGAACGCCTTTCTCACCCCAGCGGATTTCCGCGATCCCTGCGGGCCAGAAGCACGCTTGAACAGCAACAGTCAACGGCTAGTGCGATACGCACAAGCCAAGCTTGCAAATATCCTATTTGCCAAGGAGCTTCAGAAACGCTGGGACGCGGCTGGCGTGCCTGCTTTGTCCATCTCGCTCCATCCGGGGGACGTCGCTACTGGTGCGCTGCGTCCTTTGGTACATATAATGCCTACTGATTAGCTGTACAGAGGGAGCAGAACGGATGGTCCGTTCTTTCGGGGGTGGACTAATCTGGCCCCTTGTTACCCCATTCATCATGACCTCTCTGCAAGGCGCCACTACAGGACTGTTCGCGGCCACATCCCCAGAAGTGCTGAAAGAGAAGGACAAGTATAAAGGACAGTATCTTGTGCCTTATGGGTGTGTAGCGAGACCGAGCGAGCTGGCTAGGCGGGAGGGGCTGTCCGAGGCGCTGTGGACGTTGAGCGAGCGGGTTGTGGGTGAGATTATAGAGAAGGGAAAGGTGGAGTGATCGACATCCAAAACAGAATGCTGCATACATTAACTGCACACACTTGTTTCGCCTTCTCATGCTGTGGATAAACAAGTCTTGGTTCTGCCCCACGATCAGACATTGTAGTTCTGGATGCAACTTAGAGCACACCAGACCGATCACTTCCTGGATCTTGTGCATTTAATTTAGTAACAGTTCTTGCCCGGAGTCCCCGCCATGATCTAACGGCTACACAGATGTGTGTGTATCCGGCTCTGCCCGACGGAAAACAAGAGTGGAAGAAACTCGGCTCCGGCAATTCCAACAGCGCTTTCTGCCACAATGACGGTGCGCCTCCTCGACCATCATTCTTACAAATACAAGTCCGGTGAAGGCCGTGGTCTAATGTTCAAAAATACAGTCTCTTCTTCCCTCAGTCCACCAGCGTCCAAAGTTAAGCTCTAATGTTCTCCTTCTTCGCACGCCGGTTCAACCCCCTTACGGATATCCCCCATCTCGTGGGACGCGTCGCCCTCGTCACGGGCACCAATTCGGGTATGGGCTATCAGACAGCCCTCCAACTTGCTTCCCACGGCGCTAAAGTCTGGCTCACGACTCGTTCGGAGGGCAAGGCACTGGATACGGTGCGGAGGATGGAAGAAGCTGACCAGAGCTTGAAGGGCTCCGGGAGATTGAATTGGTTTGTCTTGGAGCTCAACTCGGTTGCGGGCACGAAAGCTGCTGCAGAGAGGTTCTTGAAGAAGGAAGAGAGGCTTGATATCCTCGGTTTGTCCACCCTCATCGTTATATATGGTACACCAGCTGACTGCAGTAGTCAATAACGCTGCGCAACTGCCCTCTGATTACAAATTAACCTCAGAAGGTTTGTCAGAAGTGTTCGCCGCCGAGTTCGTGAGCTCAATGCAACAACGGTATCGACTCTGACAAAGTTCGCAGCTATGTGTCCCCATTTGTGCTCACGACCACCCTCCTTCCATTGCTCGAGAAGACCGCTAGGCTTCCTGGCTCAGACGTACGAGTAGTCACAGTGCGTCAAGCCCTCCTCTCCTCCTTTCACAACTGACACCTCCAAGGTCGCCTCCTCACAGCATTCCACCGCCCCAGCCACAACCAAATTCGAAACCTCAGCCGACTTCCGGGACTTCGCGGGGCCCGAGTCTACCATGAACAGTAACGTCCAACGGCGAGACCGGTACGCGCAAGCCAAACTCGCGGATATCCTCTTCGCCCGTGAGTTGCAGAAACGCTGGGACGTGGCTGGCGTTCCTGCGGTCTCAGTATCCCTCCATCCGGGGGACGTCGCTACTGGTGCGTTGCCTCCTTGTCCTAAGTAGTGATGTTGACTCTCCTGCAGAGGGACTGGAACGGATGATTCGGACCTTTGGAGCTGGTCTTCTTTGGCCCCTCGTCGCCCCCTTCTTCAGGAGCGCACTGCAAGGCGCAACAACAGCGCTTTTCGCAGCTACGTCCCCAGAGATGCTGAAAGACAAGGAGAAATTCAAGGGGCAGTATCTGGTGCCTTGGGGTCAGGTGGCGGAGCCTAGCGAGTTGGCGAGGCGGGAAGAGCTGGGAGAGGCGTTGTGGACGTTGAGCGAGAGGGTCGTGAAAGAGATTCTGGAGAAGGGGAAGGTGGAATGATGAATGTGGTGCTTGCTTGTTGTGCACGAAAATTACTACTTTTGTGATCAGTCTTCCTCAATCGAGCGTACGTTGTACTCACTTCGGCTGTGCTAAACAGAGGTCATTGATCGAGGTTGACAATTATTTTGAGAATAAAAGCCATAGCCAGAAATGTAACCAAGTTGATATTGTTAGAAGAACCCTAGTTGCTGACAACGTTGAAGAAGCTTAGAACCACACGACCTCAACATGTACTGTACAGGACGATCATAGCATGCTTCTGTTGTAAGTATTATCCATCAACAATGCTAGTGTCGTCATATCAAAGCTGAAAGTACTATTAGGGAATCCCGTCTCCTCCGAGTGGGCGGATCGTTCCATCAGACGGCCGGCGAACTGCTCTTCGTGATCCATGGCGCCCGAGCCCGCCTCCCGCAGCCTCATACCCGCCCAAGTATATAACCACACCATGAATGCCAACACCTTTCTAATACTGAACGACCCACATCATGCCCCTCAAACTACACAACTTTGGCGAACCGCCGAGTATCCCCAAGCAGTCCTTCTTCTGCCAGAAACTCGAGACCTACTTTCGCGCTGCTGGGTATAGGGAGTACGTGACTGTCGCCTCGCTGCCCAGCGGGGGGCCTAAGGGGAAGCTGCCGTTCGTGACGCTCGAGGGAGGGGAGAAGTTGGCGGATAGTCATTGGGCTGTTAGGGAGCTTGTGAGGAGGGGAATGGTGAGGGATCTTGATGCGGGGTTGAGTGAGGAACAGAAGATGGATACGAGGGTTTGGCAGAGTGCGTTCGATCTATCTAATATCATCTGAAGAGATATCGAGCTCACTACGGGCAGGCTACATCGAAGACACCGTCTTTCCCGCTAACGTCGTCACTCGCTATGGGGACGACACGAACTGGGCAACGTTCGTCTCCGAAGCACTTGGGAAAATCCCCTTTCTCGCCCGGGCCCCGTTAGCGTATGTCATCCGGCGGGGAGCGCTCGGCCAGCTCTGGGCGCGTGGGACGGGTCGGTATACCAAGCCTCAGATCCGGGAGCTGCTAGACGACGCAATCCGGAATATCGAGCTCAAGGTTGGGCAACACTCGGGCGAGGGCGCGTGGTTCGTCTTCTCCGGCGAGGGACCGACGAGTATCGACGTGGTGCTGTATTCGTGGCTTGTGTGCGTGCTGTGTACGGGGTGTAACCCTGTGCAGAGGGAGGGGGTAGTCAGGAGTGAGAGGCTTAGAAGGTGGGTGTTCGAGCTAACTAAGCTGTGGTTCCCGGAGTATGAGGGCATCCTGGCGGTCACAGGGGATCGCTAGGAGGATCTGGTGATTAGCATCGTCAGTGTTGTATCAGCAGGCATTCTCTGACAGTCTGGAACACTGTTCAATTGGCAACAGATGGCATCGGGTCATCTTTCCAGTCTCCTAATGAATCGAAAATAGAGTGCGATGTAGAAGTAAACCGGCGGCAGGAAAGCGCCGACCGGTGATGCAAACCTCTTCATGCCGGCAGTCAATTTACGGCTCTAAACTGCTCCTGCTTCTGTGCTTCCATGCCAGCACATCACTGCGCCTCCCCGCAGACCATCCATCCGTTCTTCCTTTCTTCCTCATAAACGTTCTGTCATGCCGCGTGGGAGGCTATAAACCCAAGGGAGCGTCTTCCGTCTGCTGGTGATATCTGGTTGTGAGCTAGAAGCAAGTATGAGCCTTACTGGGAATAGACATGCAACGAAGTTAGAAGAGATGCGATTAAGCACCGAATGGGGACCGGAGGGTGGGAAGTACCGACAGTGCTTTCCAGCAAAACATAAAGAGGACGTACGGGAGGTACACGAGGGCCGTCAAACCCTCCAGTTTTCCTATCCACCCGTCCACCACTGAGCTCTCCCCCCCGGTCAACGAAAAACCATGTCGATCAAGCTACACAACTTTGGCGAGCCGGCGTCGATGCCGAAGCACTCCTACTTCTGCCAAAAGCTCGAGACGTACTTTCGTGCCGCCGGCTGGTTGAGCGACCAAGACTACGTCACTGTGCCGCACTGGTCCTCTAATGTGCCCACGCGCTCTGTGAAGGACTTTCTGCAGATCCCGTTCGTGACGTTCGAAGATGACTGCGAGAAGAAACAAGATTTTAGGGCGGTGAGGGAGCTGGTGGGGATGGGCATGTTGAAAGATCTTGATGCTGGGTTGTCGGCCGAGAGGAGGGTGGATACCAAGGTCTGGCAGAGTGAGTGCGCTTCTCACCAAAACGAAGGGTGATGTTGCTCATGCAGGATAGTCTTTATCGAGGAATCCGTGTTCCCCGCAACACTCCTCACCCGCTATCGGGACGAGAAGAACTGGCCGGTCTTCCTCTCCGAGTCTGTCGAGCTCGGCATCCCCTTCCTCGCGGACGGCAGCGCCGACCCGGTATCCGTCCGTCAACACATGCTCATCCATCTCAGGCAGCACGGGATAAGCCGGTACGACAAGTACGAGATCGCGGACCAACTGGAAGATGCCGTGCGCAATATCGAGGTCAAGCTGCTCGCGATCGAGACGCCTAACGGATACGTGTACGGCGGCTTGCGCCCAACGAGTCTGGACGTGATCCTTTATTCCTGGCTGGCGAGCGTGTTGAGCACGAAATGCAACCAGGCGATCTCCTTCCTTATCCTGAACAGCCCCAGGCTGAGGAGTTACGTGCAGCGGTTGACACAGCTCTGGTTCCCAGAGTATGAGCTGTTGTTGGACCTTACTAGTACTGCTGAGACGTTGGTGTTCCATAAGCATCTGTAGACAAGGGGACGGATCGTGGACTTGTTTGCTTTTTCTGAAAATGCGATGCTTTCTTGACGTGTCATTTACCTGCGCAGTCGTTGTTTGAACTTGAGGGGATGTTGAGATAAGGAAAGAGAGACATGACAGTCACGTGTTGCTCATGTCTAACGGCAGCATCAACACCGCCTCGAGGGTCTGCACTTTCCACACCGTAGACAGTCATGGACTTTCTGTCCATGACTCGTACCATCATGACAATTACTCTTTTGTGACCTGCCGCAGTCGTGTGCTATATGTGTTGGCTCGTCGTCCGCGCTGCGCACGACCTATGAATCATGGACGACGAGCGCGCTGAGGCGGTATAAAATCGACCTTGGGGGAACGTCACAATCCAGGCAATCCGACAACGAAAACCAAGCACGATGACACTAACGCTGCACGTCTTCCCTCACGCCTACGCGTGCCCGAACATCTCCTACTACTGCCAGAAGCTCGAGACCTACCTCCGCGCAGCCGGGTACAAGGACTACAGGGAATCCGTCGACGGCTCAACCAACGGGCCCAAGGGGAAGATCCCGTTCGTCGTCTTCCCCTCCGGAGAGAAGCTTGGCGATACGTACTTTATAATGCGCCACCTCGTTTCCCAAGGCACAATTCGAGACCTGGACGCCGATGCCGGGCTAAGCAAGCTGCAGAAAGCGGATGCGAGAGCGTGGGTCGCCCAGGTGGACGAGTTCCTCTACCCGCTCACGTGCTGCACTCTCTTTCTCGAAAAGGAGAACTATGCCGAGCTCTGCTTGCAGATGTTTGGCGAGCCTAGTGCGCTCCGCAGAGTAGGGGCGTGGTGGGTCCAGCGAGACGTGCACAAGTTCTTGTGGCAGCATGGTGTTGGGAGGCATTCGCCAGGGGAGTGGAGGAATATGCTGAGCGAGTTTCTGGAGAACGTCGTTGCCCGGCTTGAGGGAAGCAAGTACATGTTCGGCGAGCGCCCGACGAGCGCGGACGTGGTCGTCTATGCCTGGCTTGTGACGTGCCTCGAGACGCGGGGGACGGTGTTTGTGCAGAAGTGGGTGCTGGGAAACGCGCCGTTGAAGACGTATGTGAAGGGCTTGACGGAGGCGTGGTTCCCGGAGTATGATGGGATCTTGAGATTGGTGGTTTAGTCATGTTCGTCAGCCTGGTTTAGGCTGCTGCGTTCTGATTTCTGGTGTAATAGTACTGTTCTCCTTCATCCTTGTTCACCACACCCAGTCAGAGCAGAGCGGCGCGAACATCTCCGCTCAAAAAGCGGCGCTCTTCACCGGCTCACAACACAAGAAGTCAACAAGATCAACACGTGCATGATTTCATATAACGGGATTGCTGATATGATGACTCCTTCAGGGTGGGAGAAGGCGACCATCAACGAAGGTTACTGTGCCGCAGCATGTCTAGGTTACATTCCTTGATCCCTTGGGTGGACCTGTGTGGTGACTGTGCAAACGAAACTGTTAAATAAACCCAGGAAAGATCTCCACTCCTAACGCCAACGCCAACGCCAACCCGCCCGTCCAACCCCCCAACTCTCAACATGTCTCTAGAACTCCACGCCGTCCCCTCCCCCCCCTCGCACCCAAGCACATCCTACTACTGCCAGAAAGTCGAGTCCTACTTCCGCGCCGCCTGCTACACGTCCTAGACCCACCACGCCGACATGCCCTACAACGGGTCGAAGGGGAAGGTGCCCTGGGTCGTCTTCCCCAGTGGGGAACGACTTGCCGATAGCTATTTTATCAGCGTCGTAAGCGTTGCATTGCACAGGTATCGGATAATGCAGCACACCGACCCACTAATGCCTAATGCCCCAAACCCCAAGTAGTGCCCTCCGGTTCCAACCTCCCCGCCTCCTCCTCCTCCCTCTCCCACCCTCTCCCAACCCTGCCCACCTCCCCCCTCTCCCTCTCCCGCCTAACGTCCACCCACCATCTAACACTCTCCAGCCTCATACGCGCTAAGGACTCCCTAACTCGGGTACGCGCTGGTTCGGCGAGGAGGGAATGGGTGCGGAGCTCGACTGTTAGAGGGGCTAGGAGGGCAAAGGTTGGGCCTAGGAGGAAGAGAGTGCGCGCGAGGGGGCAGAGGGAGGTGTGACGGAGTGGTCGAGCAGCGAGAGCTAGTGTGATCCCCAGTAACTGTAGCCATCAGCTCCCACACCCTGTGACGTGTACGTAGGAGGAGAGGGGGGGGGGGGGGGGACNCACGAG
>NW_024467217.1:0-30450 GCF_000292625.1 Dacryopinax primogenitus | reverse complement strand
GGGGGGGGGGGGGGGGGGGGGGGGGGGGGGGGGGGGACGCACAGAGTAGAGCCAAACGGGTCTCGCGCTCTCCCTAAACAACACTTTCTCGTCTTCTGGGGTTATACAGCCCGAAGCACGTTCTGCGTCGTAGATATGTTTGGGGATGGGTTGGTGGAATGGGCGGCCTACGCAACGTGGGTGATGAGTACGGTGATGAGCACGGTGATGAGTAGGTGTAGTTGTGCGGGATTGGGTGGGGAGATGGGGAGGAGATGGTGAGAGCGTACCGGGTATGGAAAGCATGTCGACTACTTTAAGATACCCATACCGGGTCAAGAGGTAGTTGTCTATACTCATCCTAGCCTAAGCCCAAAGTCCTAAGTCCTAAGTCCTGAGTCCTGAGTGACTGTAAACAGATGGATAGTTGTTCGTTGTTCGTCCGGGTGAAAGTGGTGGAGTGCTGTGTGCTGTGTGCTGTGTGCTGTCCATGTTCGTAGTGGTTGGGTACATAAGTATTGCTGGACGGGTGGGAAGAAGAAAAGACGGCAAAGGGCGGGTTGATCTCCCGAAACCGATGGGCGGATGGGTTCGGTTAAGTCGTGGCTTGACTACCAAGGTTATTTCTTCTTATTTTCAGTTCATTGGGTATTATCATATTGATCTAACTATCTTTACTTGTAACGAGTAGGCAACGTTAACACTCAGAGAACTGACGGCCCACGTCCACAAGTAACAAATTCACTGTAAAGGACAACTAAAATTTCATTCCAATTTCATTCATATTCTAATCAGTCAGTCATCGATCAGTCATTCTTTTTGTGTACATCCCATCACCCACCCAGCAGCGTAAACATAACACAACACACGCACCCGCCTACTGCGCCAACACCTTAATCTTCGCGAGGATACTCTCCGGGTCCAGCCCCTGGTGAGGGATCTGTTCCTGCAACCCACCACATCCCTCCTTCACCGTGCCCATATACCCATACCTAGGGGTCAACTGGCGCTCCAACAGCCACGTGCCCATCTTGCTCCCCAAGCCTGTCTTCTGGTTCTGGGACTCGACGACCAGGACGAACTTTGTGGTGCCGATCTTGCGTAGGACGGACTCGTCCACCAGGTTCAGGGTGGGCTTGTTGATCAGCCCGACGTTTACGCCAGACTTGCGTGCCCGGAGGACGGCGTCGTAGGACCTGTAAAGCATCTCTCCGAAGGAGACGACATATCCGTCTGTGCCCTCCAGGATCACTTCGTCCTTTCCTGGGACGAACTCGTACCCCGGAGCTTCAAAGTACCGCTGGCCTTGGGCGTTGAGGATGTAGGGCACTTTCGAGCGGGTCGAGAAGACGAAACGCATCCCGTGCTGGAAGAAAACTTTCTTGATCACGGCGGCCATCTGGGCTGCGTCGGCCGGGAAGTAGAGGTAGGAATGCAAGTCGGAGAGACCGTTGTCGGCGAAGAAATGGTTGATACCGAAATGACAGGTGTTGTCTGCCATCTCGTCGACGCCGGAGTGGGAAAAGTGGCACAGGAGGTTGCAGTCGTTCAGCCGTGCCATTGTTATCTCGGAAATGCACATCTCGAGGAAGGCAGAGAAGGTCGAGAAGACACCGAACTTGTTCTTGTCAAAGCCGAACCTGAGGGGAGTGAGTGCGTGAGGGAGAGGGAAATGGAAAGGGGAGGGACGCACCCAGCTGCGGCGAGGAGGTTGCCACGCTCCATGATACCAGAGGTGACGAACACCTCGGGATGCCTCTGGTGGATAACCTTGAGGCCGGTGGAGCCCTCGAGGTCGCCTGCAGAGAATCAGCCAACGTCCGCCCGTAAGCGGAGAGGCACCCACTGTCAATGACCATGACCTTTTCTGCAGCCTCTTCCTTGCTAAGCCCATCGAGGACGTCCGAAACAGCCTCGCCGAACACAACACGGTTAGCGTTGTTATCCCTTGACGAGCCCTCGTACACATATGGGATAGTGGTCGGCTTGATGTTGAGCAGGATGTCGGTGATGGCCGTGCCGTACCCGCGTCCTTGGAGGTACTCAACAGCAGTCTTGACGGGGATGACATCGTGACCGTGCGTGCTCCCTTCGAGTCCCTTGACCCCTGGGCACATCTTGCGCTTGGTGATGAGCGCCGCAGGCCCAGGGGTGGCGAGGATGGTGGTGATCCCCGTCCAGAGGGAATCGAGGTCTTCGCCGAGGCAGCGGGCGACCTTGAGCCCGTGGCCTTCGAGCGTGCGACCCACGTCGTACCCGCGCAAGTACTCGCTCGGGTGGCCAGCGATCGTCACGTCATTGTCGTCGATAAGCAGCTTGACGTTGAGTCCCTTGGCAACGGCCAGCCGGGCAGACTCGGCGTCGTCACCCTCCTGCTCTGATCCGTCAGATCCGAGCATGATGACTGTCTTGTCCTTGTTAGCAAAGGCGACGCCGTTGACGTGTCCCCACATATGGCCGAGGCGACCGGAGGAGAACTTTACGCCGGGGGTGAGGCCGAGTTCGGGGTGGCCGGGGAGCTTGGAGTAGGCGGCGCGGTAGTGGAGGAGGTGCTCGGGCGGGAGGTCACCGTTCAGTGCTGAGAGGATGTACTGGGTCGCAACACGATGACCAGCTTCGTCAAACATGGTGGGGACGAACTGGGGCGATCCAGGTACGGTAGCGGCATGATGGAAGAGAGCCCTGCAGATGACTACTTCAGGTACGGTGTCGTATGGCCCACCTGTGTGACCGGATACGCCGCGTGCTGCGCCTGTCGCTGTGAATAGGATGATTGCGTCACGGAGTAGGTGGATGTTGTACTGGATTGCCTCCTTCTCTTGTGCTGTGAGAGAAGGCTTTGTAGGGTCGAGGGCGATGTTCTTATATGAAGCGAGGTCGATTGGGAACTGTTTGAGTGTTGTTAGGTGAATGTATGCGCATATATGTAGGATATACCTTGCTCTCTGCGTCTGCCATGATGTGAAGAAGAGAAGGGGATGATGGTGGTTAAAGATGAAGGGAGAGAGTGAGAGGGTTGTACTTATGTGATACTGGATGGGTGTTATTATCGCCGAGGATGACCGAACTCGTTCTCCTATTGGTGGAGAGCAATTACACGCGGCATATCCCCCTTGCCTCCCTCGTTGCACACCGCCATTGCCTAGACGACACCAATCCAAGTCTGGTCATTCATTCCCTCTTTCTTACTCTCTCTTTCATCTTCATCCTCCTCATCCTCCTCCTCCTCCTCCTCATCAACAGCAACAACCACCTCACCCACTCTGGCCTGCTTACGCATGTCCATATTCACCCCTCGTAAAAAATCATCAACAGCACAACAGACAGTAAACCCAAACAACCTCCTCAGACCAGGTTATCCTCTCACAAAGTCACGCTCAGCCGGTTCTGCAAATGGTCAAGCAGTAACAATCACAGAATTTGGTATATATCAAGACACGCACCAGCAACTACTCCCACCAACAACGCAGAATCAGCGCGCCAGGAACCTTTCCGCGTTCGACAGAGATTTGCCCGACTTACCCGCAATTCCTAGGTATCTTGATGCACACATCCCCGCACAAACGGATGAACAGGAGATCATCCAGGACGTCGGTTACCTCGCCGAGGGTCGCCAGGTCACACTAGGCCTACAGACAGTCACAAACCTCATCCACGTCGTCGGGAAAGAGCTCGAAGCAAAAGGTATCCTCCTTTTCCTACCCTCTAGCGCCGCGGCGACGCTGACACAGTCCAGCACTCACAACCCCTCTTTTATTCTCCACACGCGCGCTAGACCTCTCCTCCCACCGCATACGTTCCCTCATACGCGCTTTCCTACGCACCGTCACCGCCCCAGAGTCCGAGGACCGCCGCTGGCGAGATGAAGTACGTTTCTCCGGGCCACACGAGCTAGCAGCCCTGCTGCGCTGGGGGATTGCCCGTGTAGTCCGTATCATCGGGTCTTATGAGCTCCGCGGATTGCTAGATTCAGCGGCATACGATACATGGCGAGAGGAAGAACGCGCCAGCGCCTACGCACCAGACGCCTACCTCTCCTTCCCCCCGAAACTCCCTCCCCCCGTTCGCCCCCTTCTCGCCGTCCTCTTCCCTCTCCTATCCCGCTTCGCAGCGAACGCGACCTATTCCGGGCTCACCCCAGTCGCGCTCGCCAACATCTTCGGCCCGCTTATCTTTGGCCTCGGGCCCCAGTCCCAGCCTTTCACAGCCACGTACCAGGCATACCTCTCAGCGTCAAACGCCACGGAACACCTGATCCTTGCATTTATCCGGCTGCAGGACTGGGAGCTCCAGCAAAGATCAGGCGTCTCCCTCCCCACGCGGCTCAAAGACTGGGTCCGAGGCTACCCAGCAATGCTCCCCCCTCCAGGGACACTGCGGGACCGCCCGCGGCCGAATGCCAAAACAGTCCGAGTCATCTCTGTCAGGCGAAACGTCCGTCTCTATTCCCCCGACCTGTTCCAGACAGCTTCTACCTGGCCTGCAGAAACAGCTCCGGACCAGCCTATCCGTGAATGGAGCCGGATTGCCGGGCCGGGCAAGACCGCCCAACCGCTGTACAGCGAAGACTATCGAAAGAAACTCGACCTTCCCCTTACCGCTCTCCCTACATCGTCCTACCTCCGCGTGCCGCCCACCCCGCCCCCGAAAGACCGCGTCGACGGGCCGACCGTGCTCGGGACGATCGTCATCCCCGAAGCGGACAAGTTTAAGAGTCTTACCGATCTCCGCTGGGGCATATTCGAGAGTTCCGGGTTTGACGTCGCGGACCCGAAGAAGCTAGAATTTGACCTGACCGAGAGCGCGCGCAAGGTGAGCCTAATCCCCATCCCTGCCCCACTTGCTGATGTTTTCCCCCTCCTTCCGTCTCCCGTACCTGCTAGCGACAGCCATCCAAGAGGGACACGATGGCGTGGTCTGATTTTGCCAACGTCGGGTTCACACGGGACGATTTCTCGCTCGACTTTTCCCCCCCTGTCAAGGAGAGCATCAACACTTGGCCGGAACATCAAGCTGAGCTTCATAAAAAGCTCCGCAAGCAGCAGAAATCGCTTCCCGAGTTCGGGTGGGACACCCATCCCGTGCATGGCAGGGACAAGCTCGTGGACGAGACGTTTATCGACTGTTGTGCCGATTTGCTCTTGAGCACAGGCTGGATGGACCGTGCGGAAGGCACGTTCAGGGATTGTAATTGGGTTTTGGTGGAGTACCGCGCTGCGCCTGAACAGCTCAGTGCCGACCAGCGCGCGCCTAGCACTCTCACGGCTTATGGAGTAGACAACCGTTCCAGTACCCAGTGGTTCGTGTTCGAAGAGTTCGTCCCGCGGGAGTATAGGGAAAGCCTGCTCAACCCTAAGAAGAAGAAAGGCGGGCTCTTCTCCGGCCGAGGGAAGAAACTTATCCCCATCCCTATCCCGATTATCACTACTCGCCCTCCGCAGCAGGTGTCTACTGCCCCTCGGAGCCCGGACAGGGAAGCCGAGTTCGAGCGACTGATCGCTGCTGGTGAACGGGGAGAGCGGGCAGACAACACCCGCAAGCTTACGCTCAACCTCCAAGGTCAAGGTCAGGGTCAAGGGCAGGGTCAAGGCCCACCCCCGCCCCCCGACAAGCCCCGGCTGCAGATCTCCTCTCCTCTCCAGCCGGGGCAGCACCCAGAAGGAGCGAACAAACTCCGTCGACCGCCTTTTCCTCTTCATCCGAGTACCTCTGTCGGACCTCTGAATAGGCTCAAAGCGCTCGGTCGGCATCCTCCTGCTATCCCCTCGGAGGAAACGGCTGTGGAGGTCGAGTTTGCCTCGGCTAGCTTGAGCGATCATAGTGATGAGGAGAGGCAGAGTGGGAGGAAACAGAGACCTAAGGAGAATTGGGTCGATATACGGCTTGCTAATTCCAAACAGGGGCAGGGACAGCCGCAGCCGCAACTCCCTGCTTCGCCCGTGAGCCAGCACGCTCCCCAGGCAGAGGACGAAGCGCAGTACGCCAACCGAGAGAGAGTCCCTACCCCCGACGGCCCAAGCCCGGGAAGCGTGTACCCCGTACCGGAGGAATACGAGTCTGATGAGCATGAGCAGCATACCCCAGTGGGTCTGAGCACGGGCCTAGGGCACGAGTTCCCCTTACCTCCTGACAGGGCTCCGAACAGGAACAGGAGGGGAATCATCTTCCCTACCGCGGGGCCGTCGCCGCCCGAGTCTGAGGACGAAGAGGGAGGGGAGAGGCAGTATAGGGAGAGCATGACTGAGGGTGAGAGTAGGCTGGGTGAGGAGGAGGGGGACGACGATGCCGATGCTATGACGGACTTGTCTGGTCCGGACAACGCCACGCCGTTTGATCCCCGTGGGCCGGGCGGAATACCCGTTGGCGGCTGGCAGTCGAGCCGGCCTTCGGGGAACAAGCATTCCTCGGGCGTCAGCTCACTTATCGAGTTGTATCAGGAACGGGATAGGCAGGCAACGGACCCTGGTCCATCGAGGATCCCCGTACCCGTACCTGCCGCTTCAGCGACGCTCTCAGTGCCTGCTGCGCCTGTCGAGCGACCTAAAAGTCCCGCAGGCCCGGCGCGGACAACGAGCCCAGCGACTGCTTCCCCCAAAGGGATGCCGTCTTCTGAAGGCTCGGCGCTCTTCGAACCTGACAAGATCCAGTCGTCTTTCCCCCGATACGTACACGGTGCACCGCTGCATAACCTTATTGAGGCATCCGAAGAAGAGGAGGATGTCGAGTAAACGATTTTCGACACACGTTACCGTTACCGTTACCGTTCTTTTGGGTCTGCAATCTTTGGAAATTGGAGTTTTCTTATCTTTCTTTTTATTTGACGTCCCTGGCTGTATTATGAGCCTTTCCTTTTCTTGTTTCCTTTTTCTGTTTCGTTTCCTTTTTCCTTGGTAACATCTTGTTGAGCAATCCCATCATCCCCCGTGGTCGACCATACCCTCGTTAGTTTACCCTGTCTCTCCAGCCAGATCCAGATTGATCCATTCATACACGTACAGAAATGCTGTACTCACTGTGTAGCCAAGATAACCCTAGTTACCAGAGATATCAGTCCTTTAATCCATTTCCTTCAATCAAGTGTGGAATGAGTGAGAGGCTGCATTGACTGTACGGGTGCTGCCTATTCCGAATGAAAGCACATGCATATGCATTTGTATGCTGGAGACACACAATGATATTTTGGACAAAGCGTTTCTATTTGGTTTGGCTGGGAAACGGTGGCGCTAGCACTCCAGAGGAAACAGACCGGCCCTAACCAAAACCCGCGTCCGTGCACAACGACGCTCGCGTCAAACGCAAATCCCAGTGCAGGACCCCTCTCCCCGTCATTTGATTACTGTCCCCTTCGGGGTGACATACGAAAAAATTGGAACGATACAGAGAAGATTAGCATGGCCCCTGCACAAGGATGACACGCTTTCCAGAGTGGATGCGCTCCGGCGCACAATATTTATTGCTCTTTTTGCTTTTGAATCTTCCATGTTTTTGTCTTTCTCCAATACACGTAACTTTGGACTACCATACGTGCAGTTTTGCGCATTCGGTCACCAACTCACAACGTATTGAGAAGTCACGAACTTTCGTTCGACATCGCTCAGCGAGCTACAACAATATCCATGTCACAACGACCATGCAATCCCGCTGTGATATAACACACACGGCTATGAATATACCGTGTACCGTTCTCTGTTTCTCGATACAAATACGTTTTGGCGGTAATTCTCCAGGTTGTCGCTAACTCGAGGGGTTGAGGCCAGTCTCGTGTGGGAGGAGCCAACCACGCCAGCCTATATTGGCCGTCGGAGCTTCCATCCGTGTACAGTTGACCGAACGACCACATCGCCGGGGTCATCAGCAAACATGGCCTTTGCTCCGTCAGCAAACACGCATCCCACCACTAACAAGCGCCCACCTCTTTCTGCTCTACGAAAAACTTGTCGCATATCCAACCCCGGCTCTCCGCTAATCTGAAAAAGTCCAGATCTTTCTCTGCTAAATGGGGCCTATGGTGCGTGTAGAATACTAGGACGCTTGGCTGATCTGATTGCGGATGAGGGTCGGTCAGCAGCTCGCAACTCTTCAGGAGCGCTTCATGTTGAGAATGGTTGAATATAAGGTCGCTGAGGAGGACGAGGTCGAAATATCGGGACGGACTGATGGTAGAGAGCAAGGGTGTAGTGTCGGCGCCCCAGACATAGCCCTCCGTATGGTTCAGCTGGGGCGGAACGACGAGCCGGGGCGAAGCTCACCAACACTGCTACTTCACTCCTCTCCTTCTCTGGCACATTCCGCTCAACATTGACCTCGATATTCTCTACTAGTGCTCGATCAGGATAGTCGGAGATCACGGTCTGGTGAATGGTCAGAAGTGCCACATGAGCGTCCTGGAGCGGCGCACCTTTTTCGCTCCCCGTAGAGCAGTGACAAGAGCCGGCAAACCACCCCCGGCTCCGAGTTCAAGTACATTACTTCCTGCATACAGAGTCGGGTTGTGCTCCAGATATTTAGCCAGACAGATTCCGGAATTCCAGAGATAGTGGCCCCACAGTGGATGCTACCAAGTCTGTCAGCGAGTTCTTCTCGGGACATATGAATTACGTACCGATCCAACCAGTCTAATCGTCAGCCGTGGACCACGTTCGCTTCCTTCTACCGGCGAATCAAGATCGTAGTATGCTATTGTTGGCTCCGGAGGCGGTGGACTCGGTGAGGCCTGCGAGGAAATTCATGTTAGCGTCGAACAAACGTAATGATGCCAGTGCTGTACCTGCCTCGAAGACGTCACCTAATCCCAGATCATCTGTATCCTGATTCGGCATGTTCACCGCCGTAATGAACTCCAATGCTCTCTTTGAAAAGGAATATCGATCTGGACTGAAAATCAATGCTTGTTACTGTAAGTGTTTCAGTTATTGAATCGTTGTTTTGGACCCTTATGTGAAGACTCCGTTCAATATTGCATTGAAACTCGCTTCGGCCATCTTCAATGGTAGTCATGCCCCGCCTCCTGAACGGCAAGGCAACAATATTAAAGTCTCACGCATCCCTGACTTGAGGCGAACACAGCCTGTCAGCCTTCGACGATCTGAAAAGGCCCCTTGGTAGACCCGCACGAGCATGATCTGGCGCTCAACAGAAAGGCAACTCTCTTCCTCAGCCATTCGACTGTCTCCTTCATTTAGGTGTTCGTTCAAGCAAGCTTAATTACATCACTAGCAAGATGGAAGGTGGTACTGCCATGCCCTGGGTCATCACGCTCTCTGTACTATTGTCCATCAGTGCGTCCTTGCCTCCGCGCTAAAGGCCCATATTGATGTCATTCAGCTGCCTGTTTTGGCTTGGTTGTCCTATGGTGCAGCCCATGGAGCGCTGGGTGCTGTAGACGACGTACACGGGTCGCCGACGAGGAGGAGCAAGCAGAGGGAGCACCTCTCCGAAATGTCCCAGCGACCGAATTCGAATTATCAGATTCTCGACCATCATCCCCGACCTTGGCAGACAATCCCAAGCAAGTGCTCTTCAAGCTCGACGACCATTCGAATGGGAGCTTTTCAAGTCGTGGATCCGGAGAGACTGTTGTGCGTATGTCTTTGCCACGATTCTTCGCTCATATTGACCGATCTTTTTAGCGCCCACCTGACAAACTGTAGTTCGGGCATCCTTTTTTCTCGAGTAGGGTGGGAATGGAAGGCGCGGTCTGTGTTCGTGGATACCATGGAAGTGTGATACCTATGCCTGTTAGTGCGGAGTGGAGTGACGGCGATGGGAGTTTTTCTCCCGGCCTCCCTGTTTCCCACATCCGTGGACTAATTTGGTGGACGTGTTGTGTAGAATCTGTCCTTTTATTATCCTTGTTATGCGCTTTATGATGGCATGAGATCCACACCCTGCCAAGCGGACCGACTGATGTTTCGAGAGCGCTCGGAACCAATTCCGGCTCTCGCTCTTTCACTACTCTCCCCAACTCTGTATCGTGCTCTTCAGCCGTTGAACTCCAGCTTCCTAAAAGATAATCTATGCCTCGGGTCCATATTCTTTCTCCGGACTATTCCGCGAGCATCCGGCGCCTCTTCCAGCGTCCAAGGCGTTCTCCTCGGAATGCGGACAATTCCGCAATTTCGGCAACGCCGGAAACCCCACAACATAACTTTTCCAATCTCTTACGCTGGACCTGGGATCTTGGTTTCATCGGTTTTGGAGGGCCGCCAGCACATTTTGCTATATTTCACCAGCGCTTTGTCGGAGAGGACGCTGCCTGTGGGGAACAATGGATGGATGAACAGACGGTAAGAACTTGTTATTCCGAGACGCCGCCATTCTTGACGATCATTCTGCCACACCAGTACCAAGAGATCTTTGGTCTGTGCCAGGCTCTTCCCGGTCCGGCAAGCACTAAGCTCCTTTTCTGTTTTACTCTATTGCATCACGGGCCACTGGCCGCTATCCTTGTGCTAATCCTTTGGAGGTGCGTGTCAACTACTATCGGTATTTATCGAAGTTTCTCACAAATCCATGCCGCTAGTCTTCCGGGTGCAGTCGCTATGTATGCCTTCAGTCTCGGCGTGCAGAGACTCGCCGGGATCCTGCCCCTCCCCGTGTATGGCCTGCTCTCTGGTCTCAACGCTGCTACTGTGGGAATCATCAGTCTCGCCGGTACTCAACTAGCCAATAAAGCTATCACGTCCCAGTGGACGCGTGCCTTGGTCATCTTTGGTGCTTGTGCTGGGATGTGTTACAATACACTATGGTACTTCCCTATGTTGCTTGTCATTGGAGGGGTTGCTACCACCGCCTGGAATGGAGGACTAGCCGCGTTCGTCACAAAGGCCAAGAATGCACTGAATGGGACGCGCCGTCGTCCCGCGGCTTCAGCAGTGCAACAACCCATCGATGCTCAATCAGGGCAGCAGCAAGACATAGAGCTCGAACGTATCCCAACTAATACGAGAGCTGCGGGGGACAGCTCTTCCGCGGCAGCAGAACCTGTACGGCGGCGGAATGTGCCTGATGCCCCTTCGTCGAAGGAGGACATTACTGTGTCCGCTGTTGCAGAGGCAGTTCAGCCTGACCTCGTAATCTCTAGTCGCCCACACACCAATGTGTCGATGAAGGTTGGTCTAGCCCTTGTTGTGCTCTTCATCGGTGAGTCTGTCATGTTGGGCCTACCAACCCATAGCTCACAAATGCCATGCCAGGCTCCTTGATCGCCGTCCTTGTTCCTCGTAGTACCATACCATCCCACTCGCCGGTGTTGGACCTTTTCGCCAACATGTACCTAGCCGGGACAATCATATTCGGCGGCGGGCCAGTTGTAATCCCTCTTCTGCGTTCGTATGTCGTCGATCCCGGCTGGGTCTCCGCCCGCGACTTCTTACTCGGTATCGCCATCATCCAAGCCCTTCCAGGGCCGAATTTCAACTTTGCCGTCTACCTCGGTGCTCTTGCCTTTCAATCGTTCGGTTTACCAACGACTCTTGGAGCGCTGGTCGGCTTCGTAGGTATCTTTACACCTGGGATCGTCCTCGCTGTTTCGACGCTCAGCATCTGGCAAGTCTTACGAAAAAGACGATGGATAGTCAGCTTTCTCAAAGGGATCAACGCCACGGCCGTTGGTCTCGTATTCACAGCTGTGTATAGGCTATGGGAAATCGGTTATCTCACCCCACAAGCAACGGCGGGGCAGAGTCTTGCCATAGATCCCTGGTGGGTCGTCGTCGCAGCCTTGACGTACTCCCAGAGCGCGTGGTTCGGTATCTCGCCTGCGATCGCAATCATCGTGGGTGCAGTGTTGGGATTGTGTTGGTACGGCGCCGTCGGAAGGACACTGCAGGTATAGAAGGAGAGAATTCAGGCGAGAGTCTATCGTATTGATCGGGTATATAGAAAGGAATATACGAAATAAATCCTCTGATTTCTGATTGGGATAGTAACAAGGAGTTCATGGTCAACACCCCTCCTGATGAATTCGTCGCGTCTATTTTCGGAAGTAGGAACCAGTTCCCAGCCTCTGCTTCTTTCCCCTGATCCGCAGCGCGCCCACTCTTTCACAGCCATGTCCTCAAAACGCTCAGCCCAATGCCTTTCTCATCGTAATTTGATAGTAAACGCGCTATGACCCTTCTCCTGTCGCTGCTGGGGTCAGTGTCCCTCTTCCACACACGTTCAGAGGCTGACGCGTTTGTTAGTCGGAGGTCAGATCTTGCCGCTATTGACGCTCCCAGTCCCCCAGCCGTCAGTAGCGCTGGCATAGTAGCCATCGTTCTCACCTCTGGTTTGTACTCAATCGCCTCCAGCATCCCAGTGAGAGCTTACAGGCAGAACAGTCGGCGTGCTCTGCCTCATCTACTGGGTCACTCCCTGGCGCAAACTCCGGCGATCGCTGTTCTTGAGGAGAGCAAGGAGGTACCAGAAGATGGCAGGCGATGGGGAAGAAGCCGTATTAGGCGCACAGGAAGAGGAATGGGGTGCCCCTCTCCAGCGAGTCAGGGCGAGAGACAGCGATGGTGAGAGCACGATTGGCGCTGCTTTAGAGGGAAATCAGGTACAGCTGCGAGAGGAGCCGCACCCCACAGGCCCAGCGTTGACAGCGGAGAATGAACATCAAGAGACGCTGGTATGCTGCTTCACACATTATCGATTTCAGAGCTAAATTTGACTCAGCGTCCGATCGAAGAGGTCCCAGAACCACAAGAGGATACCCCAACCCAGCCGTTGCTACCAGATTCCGCTGAAGAAGCACAATCTCCAAGTCAACCGGAAGGGTGATAATAATGTTCCCAGTCAGAAAACGAAGGTCATTCAATTCAACATTGATTGCTAGTACTTATAGAGGGAAATGGATATCGGAGGACGGCATTCCTTGATATGGACTCATAATTTATTGGATTATCACAAGCGCCCGTGAGTTGTGAGACATGATCGCCGCGCTGCTGAAAACGGCAATTGAGGAGCCAACCCTGCACATGACGTAGTTTGTCCCTAGGGCTAATCACGACTTCCCCGCACCCATGTCCCGGTCACCATGTAATCCTCCCTCAGAGCCGTTCGTCCACCTTGAACCATGTCTATAGCAGCAGATAACGAACACACCCCTCTCTTGTCCAAAGTGCAGACCTCCCGGTCGGTCCATCAAGATCGGAGCATCTTCCACCTCGCCAGACCCATCTCGCAAGGTGTTTCGGCGCTTTAGGGGCGGGTAAGCTTCCCTCTCGAGTACAGATTCTAATGTTCTCGCGGAGGCCATCAAGTGGCAAGCAACCGATGTGAACAATCCTCCTGATGACACAAAACGCTCGGGGAAAGCGTTGAGCGAGAGTGGGAGGAGAGTCGTCGGAGATGCGCGGTCATTGTTATTGGAGCGGAAAGAGTTCGGGGAGGCTAAGAATGGTGCGTTCTGCCCTATAACTAATCAATCTGGTTTATGAACTGAATGTAATTCAAGCCGATGACAAATTCCAGGAAGTCTGGTATCACAGTCGACGATCTCGAATGGGGACGAAAGCTGGTGCGAAACCCTCCCCAAACGATTTAGTGGTGTGCTGAATTCACGTCATGCAGACGTCCCGGCCCCGGAATCTAGAAAAGATCTAACTGAAGACTATCACCGTCTTCTCCGTTCTCTGGGCACGATCTCCCGAGTCTTCCTCACCAGCGCCCTCACTACATCGCCAGCCACGCTGCTCAGTGATGCAGCGGAGAGCATCAGCCAGCCCCTGGCAGAAGTAGCTGATACACTCCGACCAACAGAGGAGGAAAGAAAGAGGGCTGCAGGGTTGCAGGAAGACGTGAATGAAGGGAAGGAGGTCGTTCAGCAAGTACTCGGCGCACCCGAAACAGATGGGACCATACCGGAGCAAGCAAAGAAGGTCATTGCGCAGGAGGTTGAGGATCAGGCAGTAGAGAGATTCAGGATGGTTAGCAGTCGCTTCGATGCAGCTTTACCAAGTTCTAACCTTATGCGTAGCTGTTCGAACATATGCAAACAGACCCGTCCTTCCAGCCCGCCTTCATTACCCTCATCGACCTGGCATACAAATACACCACCCAAACATCGTCAGCGGCTTCCTCCACACTGGCTTCTGTATCCCTCTCCGACCCCTCGCAGCACACAAGGGCCGCATTACACAATCTACGCCTTATTGTTGAGGCCCTCTCCAACCGGTCGCTGAACCCGCTGACCAAAGCACTGGATACCACAGTCAAAGCTATCACGGCCGATCCAGACCTGAGCGTGTACTTCAAGGCACTCGACGACCACGTTCGCCGCGTTTTGACCGACCGGCCATATGCGAGCACCGTCGCTGCTATAAGACGTACGCAGGAGATATACCGTCAGGGACAAGAGCTGTTACGAATCAAGCCCGAATGGAAAAAGGCAGCGACGGACTTGTTGACTGAGCTGCAGCTGATTATCAACGGTATTCTCACCGACAAGCATGTCAATAACCTTGCTCTCGCCGTGCAGAAGGTCATAACGGACACCATTGGAATGGGCTACGTTGTGACTAGCGTTGCGAAAGGGGAGGCTATCGCCGTTTGGCGAGATATCACGGATGTGATCCTTCCCGCTGTTGCCCGAGTTATCCAGTGTGTGCCAATGCCGCGCTTTGAGTTCGATTCTCCAGACGTGGCCTTCGTATTAGACGACGTCATCTTTGAGAGCGCAAACTTCTTCCCCGACCACTTTCGCTTCACGACTTCTAACGATGTTCAAGTCTCTACCGCTCCGGACGAGCCCACGGAGTTCGATTCAACCATGCGGATACGGTTCGACGGTCTTCGTATCAATATCCACGACGTGCCGTTCTGGGTGTCTCTCAAAAAATACTCCTGGTTCCCACCCTTCAAGGAGCAGTATGGTATCATCGATTTCTCGATCCTGAAATCCGGTTTGGGGATGGACATCGAGCTCCGATTACCTGCTGACCTCGAAACGGGCATTTACACAGTCGAGAACGTGAGCGTATCTATCACCGACCTGGACTTTAGCCTTCGCGACAGCAAGTATTCCTGGCTGGCCTGGCTTCTTCGGCCAGTATTACGTTGGGCGCTGAAGCTCGGACTCAAGCTGGTGTTGCAGCAGTGCGTTAGAACCGGACTAGAGCAGCTGGATCAGGCGATATGGGAATACAAGCTGCGCAAAGAACAATGGGAAGACCAGGGCATGAATCCCAGAGAGGCAGCGACTAATGCGGTGTTCATTGGGGATGCACCGTATGCAGAGGCAAACGACGTCAATGGGGATGGGGATGGGGACGGGGACATCAAGAGTCTGCTGTCACTTGAAGGAGTGGAAATCTCCGGTAAGGGGATTATCAAGCGGGATGAAGAGACCGGGATGGCGATCGCACTGGGAGCTGAACAGATCCTCCCGGGTGTGGGAGGGCCACCTACAAAATGGGGAAGGTCGAGCGTTGATAGGAGAGCTGCGATGGTCGAGGCGGAGGCCCAGGGGAAGGTGGATGACCTGGAGGATACGGCTGAAGAAGCGAGGGATCTCACGAGAAAAGCGCAAGCGCTGGTGGACAAAGTAGACCTGCAGAGTATGGTAGATGTTACTGCTGAGGAGAGACGAGAGGAAGCAGGGGAAGCAGGTTGAAGGAGCGGTGTGTTTGATGTCAGATTCAGCGAAAGGTAACAGCTTCCCACATCTCCTTAGAGCGGGCGCCCGGTACACCGGTATGTACGTATAAGCACCTGAGCACCGAATGTATGATCAAGAGGTTTCATTGCTGAGGGGTGCGCGGTACATGCTAATGATTAAAAGATGAATATGGCCCATGAGGCATGCAAAGCCACCCATACGAGATACAGGGAGAGATTCGCGGACGCCCAATCTACTCCTGGATCTTGGCAAGGATTTCCGAGTCCTTGAACAGGTGGAACTCCTACAACCGGAATGAGTACGCATGACGCATTAAAAAGAAGAGTGTACGCACGTCCTCGCCAACCTTGATCGAGTTTCCGCCCCAGCCGGGAAGGAGGACTCGGTCACCCGCCTTCACCTGGCAGGGGACAATGCTTCCATCCTTGTTGGGTGCACCAGGGCCGACAGCGATGACGGTGGCCTCGGGGAGCGGGGACTCAGTGGCAGAGGTGGGGAGGAAGATGCCAGAGGCGGTTTTCTGTAGACGCGTCAGCCTATAAAACCTGATAGCAAATGGAAGACGGCGCACTGTCTCGCGCTTTAACCGCTGGACGAGGACGCGATCGAGGAGGGGCATAAGGCTCTTGATGGACTTGAAAGTGACTTGAGATGCCTGTACTTGATAAGAAAGAGACTTGTAAGAATATTAACGTTCTTACCATCTGTTTTTTAATATGTCCTGGTGGTGAACAACGAAGGAGTAAAGGCTAATTGCCTCTGCCCGTCTACCGTCTCCGTTTTCCCCGGCGTTCTCGAACTTTTTTGCTTCCGGTCAAGGCCGACCGGTTCAGCTTTTTGCGCGTCCGGGCTGCCTCAGAAATTTCAACCCTGCGCCACTCCGTTCCTTTCCTCTTCTCACTCCCCTTCTCCTCGACCTCTTTCGCCTTCTTCACCCTTGTCGACCACTAGACATCATGCACGCCGCACGCTCATCTCGCGTTGCTCTACGGAAGAGCGCACAGGCTTCCAAGTCTATCCTTGCTCGTGGGGCACACAAAGAGGTCCGCTTCTCTAACGAGGGACGCGCGGCAATGCTCGCTGGTGTCGATATCCTCGCAAAGGCCGTCAGCGTCACCCTCGGTCCTAAGGGCAGGAACGTCATCATCGAGCAGTCGTTCGGTGGCCCCAAGATCACCAAGGGTTGGTCGCCTTGTTTGGGTTAATAATTTGTTACTCATGCCTTGGGCAGACGGTGTCACGGTTGCGAAGGCTATCCAGCTGCAGGACAAGTTCGAGAACCTCGGAGCTCGGTATGGACCATTTTTATCGTGTTGTTAACTTCAATTGACTCTCTTTGCAGTCTTGTTACCGATGTTGCTAACAAGACCAACGAAGTGGCCGGTGACGGGACAACAACCGCGACCGTCCTTGCCCGCGCTATCTACTCCGAGGGCGTCAAGAATGTCGCTGCTGGTTGCAACCCTATGGACCTCCGTCGAGGCAGCCAAAAGGCCGTCGAGAAGGTGATCGAGTACCTCGAGAAGAACAAGCGAGTTATCACTACTTCCGAGGAGATCGCCCAGGTCGCGACTATCTCCGCCAATGGCGATACCCATGTTGGCCAGCTAATTGCTACCGCTATGGAGAAGGTTGGCAAGGAGGGTGTTATCACCGTGAAGGAGGGCAAGACTATCGAGGATGAGATCGAGATCACCGAGGGCATGCGCTTCGATCGGGGCTACATCTCCCCTTACTTCATCACTGATGTCAAGACCCAAAAAGCCGACTTCGAGAAGCCCCTGATCCTTCTATCTGAGAAGAAGATCTCGGCGCTCCAGGATATCCTCCCCTCCCTGGAGGCTGCTGCTCAGGCTCGTCGCCCACTTGTAATTATTGCTGAGGATATCGATGGCGAAGCTCTTGCCGCCTGCTTGGTCAACAAGCTCCGTGGTCAGCTCCAGGTCGCTGCCGTCAAGGCCCCTGGTTTCGGTGATAACCGCAAGTCGATTCTTGGTGATCTCGCCATCCTCACTGGTGGTACTGTCTTCACCGACGAGCTGGACATCAAGCTCGACCGCGCGACTCCCGACCTGCTCGGCAGCACTGGCAGCATCACAATCACCAAGGATGACACTATCCTCCTGAACGGTGAAGGCTCGAAGGATGCTATCCAGGCTCGCTGTGAGCAGATCCGCGCTGTCATGAACGACGTGACCACCTCCGATTACGACAAGACCAAGCTGCAAGAGCGCCTTGCTAAGCTGAGCGGCGGTGTTGCTGTCATCAAGGTTGGTGGCTCCTCCGAGGTTGAGGTCGGTGAGAAGAAGGACCGGTATGATGACGCGCTCAACGCGACTCGTGCCGCTGTTGAGGAGGGTATTGTCCCTGGTGGTGGGGTTGCGTTGCTCCGTGCCAGTCAGACACTCGACAGCGTCCAGACGGACAACTTCGACCAGAAGCTTGGTGTTGCGATCATCCGGGAAGCGCTTGGCCGACCGTTGCGTATCATTGCGGATAACGCTGGTCAGGAAGGTGCTGTGATCGCTGGTCGTTTGCTCGAGAAGTACGCCGACAAGCCCGACTTGTAAGTGGTGTTGGTCTATCCCTTCTATGGTACATGTGCTGATTCCGCGTTCAGTGGTTATGATGCCTACCAGGACAAGTTCACCAACATGTTCGAGGCCGGTATCATCGACCCCGTCAAGGTCACGAAACAGGCATTGCTCGATGCTAGCGGTGTCGCATCCCTACTGACGACGAGCGAGTGCTGCATTGTGGATGCTGAAGACAAGCAGCCTCCGATGGGTGGTGCCCCTGGTGGGATGGGGGGTATGGGGGGTATGGGAGGCATGGGCTTCTGAGTTAATTTGGGCGTTGATATCGCTTCATTTGTATTTCATTTCGTCTTGCATTTATCCTTGCCCATTTATGGTTGTCACCTGTCGGTAAAAGCAATAACTCACCGCTCAATTGCACTGCATTAATAAGCATGTTAGGGGGGGAACGCACTACTCCATTTTCTTGAACAATGGCAACATCATATTTGAAATTGGAGTCTTGGAAATTGAGCATTGAAATCTGAGTATTGAACACTTGTTTGTGAACATGTGAGTTCTTTCGAAGTGTTGTCGTCCGGTGTGTAACCCAGAAAACCCAGTCGAGCAATAAAGCTCAACAGAAGGACGGGTGTTGAGATGAAAGTAGATAGTTGTGGATCCCTTGGAAGTTCTATCATAACCTAGCCCATTGATACGAACGAAGTGAGAAAGAGGAGTCAGTGCATTGATTTTTTCCCCCGTTTTTAGGCCATGCAGGACGACGATTTGCGTAGCCAAAAGGAAACTGCAAGGACTGCTTAGCCTCTCGCAAGGCCTCACCTATTAGTAGTAAAGGGCCAAGCTAAAAAAATGCCTGGATCTGGATAATGCGTCTGAGTTGGATAATTGAATTATCCTGTGCCCGACAAAAGTCAGTCTTCATTGGCTTAGCCGTCAAACCACATACAAGATGGGCCCTTGTTACATGAAGCGATGAATTGGTCTGCTGATTCTGAATGGCAATGGAGATCTGCTGGGGATTAGCGCCCATGGAACTGGAAATTCAAAGAACAATGCTAACAAGCGACCATCGGAACTCCTGTAATGTAACTTGACGGTCTAGGGAATCCATCGTCCTTCTCGCCATCAGGTCGTCGACAATCAGACTGCGCTTGTACTTGTGTTTGTCGATATCTCGAAGGACCGCTGTGATAGAATCCAATGTCCGCCTGCTTCTCAATTGGAAGCATTTTCACACAGGAAAACGGTAACAATGACTCACTGAAAACACTCCAACTCCAGGGAAATGTATGGCGGGAATTTGGTCATTCCGTCTAAACCCAGTTGCACTTGATGATCGAGTGTTTGGAGGGCGTTGCAAGATCTCGTCGACGGTCTTATCATTGGCGTTAATTCTCTGTATTATACAGCTACTAGTGAGCACCACTTATCTGGGGGAGTTTGGTATGCTTACCATTGATATGCCACTCATCCTGGTTGCCAACTTCATCGTGGCATCTTTGGACTTTGAAAGGAGTGCTTTCATGCGACTAGAGGGAGTAGACGGACCAGGCGGGTACGCCATACTGCCCAGTGAGGGCGATGGGCTCGTTGGGAACTATGAAGTGTGGATATTTATTGGAAGATGAAACATGCATGCCATCTCCATTCGAAGCCTGGCTTAAATCCCGGAAGCGCCTCGGGCAATGCATTCCTGTGTTGAGAAGGCGACATCCGCCTATACTGCCTCGTGTTCTGCATGCTCTTGCAAAACCCCAACAGCAGCTTCCCCCGTTCTTCGAATGCCTGTATCTTATCTGCCATGCACTCGTGAAGGGAGCATGCATCCGAAGAAGCTGCTTGGGCATATCCTGTAAGCGCTATCGCAGTCCGGAGGGGAAAGTAACCATTGCCAGGCTTTTCCTCAAGGCAGCAGCCCAGGTAGGCACCCTTACACCGCACCACACACATGTTCGAGTCATTGTGCCAGCAATAGACAATGCTGCGTCCGGGAGTGTGACAACAGGACATAAATTCTATACCTGATCGCAATCTGGATTGCAAGGGCATCAACAACTTTACAACTCGGGATTGATATCATACGATGCGGTTCAAACGTGGGGATACAAGATGTGCTTCTATACGTAGTTGGTAGGTGGGGCAGCCGGGGGCTGGAACTCGTCTCAGTATCAATGTTTTCCCACAATCCCGGAAAGACTTACAGGTGCATATGCGCCCACAGCTGGCTGATACGTATTCGCAGGCTTCGCAATTCCTCCCCGACCAAATCGGCCCTGCCCAAATCCGAATCTCTTTCCACCACCTATTCCTGGACCGTAGGCAGGCCCATATCCCGGACCACCGACAGTACCCATCGCAGGTGCTCCTATGCCTAGGCCCGGGGTTGCAGCGCGCCTGCGACGTATCGACATGCAGCACGAGATGAGGAGGCATAGGAAAATGAGGAATGCAACAGCTATGGTTTGAATGAGCATACATGGTGCAGTTGAAGAGGAGTGAGCGGCGTACCGATCCCGATCCCCAGTCCGATTCTTGCACCTCTGCTCATGCCGTAGTTATTGTAGCCATTATTGTAGTAGCGTTGTGCGTTCGTAGATGCAGCAAGCGCAACGAGTGCAATTGGTAGGTTGATCATTGTTGTTTTGTTTGTGTTATGGTGGTCGTGGATAAAGTGTATGTTGGGAGTCAGTCATGTCAACTGCTTGTTCTTTATAGTGTTTGGATGCGGTTCGATGATCCATTGGTGCAGACACCCGACACTGGTTGGGACTGCACTGGTGAGGTGACGATGAGGACGTCATCAACGTGGGGCAACAAAACGGTGGCAGTGACGACCGGTTCCGCATCTCCGCACTGACGATCAACTCATCTTGTTCTCCCGCACCACCGTTTTCCCTCTATTCATACTCTGTTCATATTCAGTAATTGCATTAGGTCAATATTTCCCGGGCTTATGGCTCAAAATGGCTCTCTATTCCCTCAGGCACGATACAAGGACTGCAACTACCAGTTCTAACTAGAAACGGGCTTTCGTCCGGCTGCTTCTCTTGCTCGACTTCGACTGTCTTCTTGTACCAGCAACATGAGAACCGCAGTTGCAGCCGTCCTCACGTCACATCAATTCAGTTCTTCTCTCGAAGTCCTCATGAGCGCCCTGACGATGGTAGTCGTCCTGGCGCTTCCAATCTTATCGATAACGCCGTATTTGGTCCATACCTGTATTCGAACTTTCGTAGGCTCTCATGATCGTCATGCTCATCCACCAACATATCAGACAACTTCGCACCCGTTCTTATTCTTTTTTTTCTCAGTCTGGCCCAATATGCCAAGAACAACGCCCCATCTGTGGATCCTGCGCGTAACAGCGGTCCGATTGCTTGGCCCGGATAAACGTTGAGCAGCCGCATGAACGTGTACCACGAGAAGGACGCGTAAATGCCCGACAAACTTACTTGATATGGTTTGTCCGCGCTATTGATGCCTACGCCTGAGCTTCCAGCCTCGACATCTGGGCGTTTAGGCTCTCCGGCGTGCCGGCGGCACCAAAGAAGCCTGACAGCAACTTCCCCGGTTCAGAGACATGCCGGTCATTATGTCAATAACGTTCAAGCAGAGACTGCCGACCGCGGAGTTGACAGCGCTCCATACAACGCTGTCTGATTCGCGAATGACCTGGTGTGTAGCTGGTCACATTACAGGGTAGTGAGAGATGGGAGACCCAGGAAACAAATATGGGAGTGTTACAGACACGACCGCTTATCGCAGGGACGTCGGGCCGGCAAAGGGTAGTGCTGAGATATTCAAGGTCCATCAAGACACTCGGGCTGACCATTTTTTGTGGTGTATTATTACCAGTCAATTGAAGGTGACTGACTGACATGATCCCCCAGTGATGCTCCGTTTCTCCACACGGGGGAAACCTTTAAGCGTGTTCAAGTTGGTGGCGCGGCGGAGGGGATGAATGGATTAACCTGATATGGACGGACGCTGTCCCCTCTCCCCTCTCACACACCCTTCCTGATCCCCCCCCCTTTGCCCTCTCTGGACCATGGTTGGCGGATGGCTGTTTCTCCCGGGGCCGACCCGCGGCAGACTGGCCGTCCCTGCGAGCTCCCGGCATCCCTTTTGATCGTTTAAATACCCCTCCGGCTTAAAGTCGAATACTCCCTCTGCTTCAAACGCTTGTCCGCCCTCCCTTGTTCCTCTCAGTCAAGCAGCCAATCTCAACACAATGACTGCCGCACCTGAAGCTGCAACTCTCAAAGTCGGTCTAGACTTTGCAAAGGCAGATGAGGCTGCTCATGCTGAGAACATCGCCGAGGTGCGCAGGATTCGTCCTTACCAATAGCAACTCAACGCCTAATATTCGTTCCGCAGAATGTCACTCTTTGGGATGGTCGCATTTCCTCCTGTCCCATCGATATCACTGTCGTTGGCTGTGGTCTTGGTGGTCTTGCCGCTGCCTTTACGTTGTCCAAGGCTGGCCACCGAGTGATGATTCTCGAGGCCGCACCCGCCATCGGTGAAGTCGGCGCCGGCATCCAGGTTACGTCCAACGTCAGCAGGCTTCTTATTCGTTGGGGTCTGAGGAAGCAGCTTGAAGCCCTCGGTGTCGTTCCGGCAGGCTTTTGCTTTAGACGTTGGGAGAATGGTGAAATGATCGGGTATACCTCGTTCGAGCACATGTTCCCTGACTACGGTTCGCATTATTATCATCTTCACGTGCGTCCCCCTTGGCTTCCCTACGTCATTTCATTGAAATCTCATCAGCGCGCCGACTTCCACCGGATGCTGTACGACTTGGTCGTCGATGCCGGCGTCGAGATCCGTTTGGGGAGCACCGTTGTAAAGATCGACCCAGAGATTCCCTCTTGCACCCTCCAGAGCGGCGAGGTCGTGAAGTCTGATCTCATTATCGGGGCTGACGGAGTGAAGTCCATGATTCGCGAGGTCGTCGTCGGGCACGAGGACAAGCCTGTGCCGACTGGAGATGCGGCATACCGGTGCGTATACAGCTGTCAGTTTTTCATGATGTCGACTTACATCTTTGTAGGGTTATTCTACCCACAGAGCTACTCCTGAAGGATCCAGATCTGGCACCTTTCGTCAACGAACCCCAGATGACCATCTGGATGGGTCCCCACCGTCATATCGTCGCCTATTGCGTGCGCGGCCGGCGCGATTTCAACCTGGTTTTGGCACATCCTGATGATGGCTCGGTGGAGTCGTGGACTGCGCAGGGCAGTGCCGACAAGATGCGCAAAGACTTTGAGGGCTGGGAGCCGCGGTAAGATAATCTCCAAGGCAATCTCACTTCGGACTCACTCCGTAAACAGCGTTCAGAAGCTGCTGGATCTCGTGCCCTCTGTCCTGAAGTGGAGGTTGATGGATCGCATGCCTCTGGAGAAATGGGTACACGATTCAGGGAAGGTCGTCTTGCTCGGTGATAGTTGCCATCCCATGCTTGTGAGCTCTTTTCTATCTATAGAGTCGGACGTTGTTCTGAATGTATCGGTAGCCTTATCGAGCTCAAGGAGCAGCCATGGCTATTGAGGACGCTGCCTTCCTAGGCAACATCTTCTCTCGTCTTGAAGACAAGTCCCAGGTCCCAGTGTTCATCCGCGGCTATGAGACGGGCCGGTACCCTCGAACCTCTGAAGTTCAGGCTTCTGCCCGTCTCAACCAGAAGATCAACCATTTAGTTGACGGACCCGAGCAACTCGCGCGCGACACCGTTATGAAGACTGCGATGGAAAAGCCTGGGACGAACCAGGATGAATGGAATCAATGGTCGGATAAGAGGAAGGGAGACGCGCTCTACGGATATGATGCGGACGTAGCGGCTGACCAGTTTTGGGCTGAGACGCTTGCGAAAGATGTGCAGGTGAAAGCTGCGAACGGGCACGCTCGTCTGTGATCGCGGTAACGTGTTGAATATTCTACCGAGTAGTTTTTGGGCTGTACATTATTCAATGGTATACCGAAAGAGGGTTTAACGCGTTAAACATTGTGCGTCGTCCTGCGCAATGCTTTTCCGAGCACAGTTATAAGGGGTTGACCACCCGTGGAACCCTGATGCTCGCACGCGATGGGCCGGATGAGAGTTGATCCGGCCCATCGCGTGCATATCATGACCCCCTTCTTTGGTGGCATCCCGGCTACTATTGAACAGGCATCTATGATCTATGAGTTGGCGGACGGTGCTCGGGCATGCCCAACGTATCGACGATAGAAGCACCGAGCAAGACACCGTAAAGATGCACTGGATAAAAGGCGCACCTGTGCCCGACTCATATTCCCCTCTGACGTTCTGACAATTCTCTGGCTTGACGTGTACCTCTCTTGTGCCCACCGATATGCTCATGAATCTCGACCTCATTTGCTTCTCGCTCTTGGTGTTGTTGACCGTCATTGGCTATGTGATCCGACAACGCTTCATACATCCTCTGTCGAAGTATCCTGGACCATTCCTAGCAAGTCTGACCAACCTTTGGTCAACCTACCTCGGTAATGAGTTCCGTTTTGACCTGGGTACAAAATCTTATCTTATGTAGCATATCGGGGTGATTGGCATATTGTGTTGGATCGTCTGCACAAACGACAAGGGTCAATCATTCGGATCGCTCCAAACGAGGTATCGATAAGCGATCCGTCCGCAATGAAGATGATTTACTCCGTCACTGGAGGTTTCTCCAAGGTATGCCCGCACTCGGTAGGATCTATTTTATTAATGACTTCTCAGAGCGACTTCTATGATGTTTTTCGTATTCCTACCGACCCTCCCAGTCTTTTCACTGACAGAGATGAAGCACGACACACCGACAGGCGACGCCTTGTTGGCTCGGTATACACCATGAACAACTTGCTGAAACTTGAGCCTCATGTGCAAATTATCATATCTCGCTTCGTTAAGCAACTTGACAAGCTGTTTGGATCGACGAGTGACGTAGCCGACATGTCCATGTGGTTCTACCGCATGGCATATGATGTAACGGGTACGCTGTAAGATGTCATTTCATGCGCTCTGCTGAGCTTTCCTCAGGTCAGCTCTCAGTTGGTCGCAGCTTTGGTGCCATCGAGGAAGGCGACAGATTCGGGTTTCTGGTTGAGTTACCCTTCTCTCGTCTCCTGGCAAGTCAACTGAACATACATCAGTCCCTTTTTGCTGATCGGAATGCCCATGGCGGAATAGTGAGTTCAAGCACAGTGCGAAGTCTGCATATGCTAACAGGGCTTGTAGCTCGGTCGTGCGCCTGCCTGGGCGAGACCCATCATTGGCAAGTTCTTTAACACCACAAATATTCAGGTGTATAAGGACATCACGGATGTACGTCACGTCACCTGCAAATTGGTTTCACCATCCTAACATTAGACCTAGTTCATGCAATCCTCTATGAATGTTCATCTCGCAAGCCCGGAGAATCATGCCGACATGATGTCTATGATGCTAGAGCTTCGTGATGCGAAGGGACAGGATCTCCTCACAACTGATCAAGTGCAACGGGATTGCAAGGCTGTGAGTGTGATTATGTATTACAAAACTGGGATGATTATGTAGGCGGCAATGTTCTACTACATTTGTAGGGATCGAAGAGTCTACAATACTCTTCAGAAGGAGATCGATGAAGCCTCCCTCGAGCTGGAAGCAGATCAACCATTTTCCGCGGCAATGGCCCGTTCTGCCTCATCAGTCCTCAGTGTAAAAAAACTAACATACATTGAGACAGAGAAGTTGCCTTACCTCGCGGCTTGTATCCAAGAGGCTCTGAGAATTCACAGCGGTGTGGGCTTTCCACTACCACGTGTTGTCCCAGATGACGGTGCTGTGATTGCAGGTGAGGTCTTCCCTGCCGGTGAGTCCGAATTCGTGTCTTTATCAATGCGTTGCTGATCATGTCACCTCCCCGAGTAGGTAATCGTTGGCATTAATGCGTGGCATGTCCATCGCAATCAGATTATTTTTGGTGAAGATGCTGAACTCTACCGGCCTGAGCGATGGATAGTGAACGATACAAGAAATAAAGAAGAAGCTGAGCGGGTACATCCTTCCAACTTGCCAATTGAACAAAGTTGCGGATATCATCTTCTAAAGGCTTCCTCTCCTTCAGCAGGGACTCCTGAACAGTATTGCGAAACTGCTCGTAGTATACTGCAAGAGACCCCACGAGAACGGCTGCTTCGGTATATCGGAACTGCGTGTGGGCAATGCGCTTGAGGTAGACGCCAAACGAAGCAATGAGATCCAGTCGTGCCCCGAACTGTCCTGCGGGACTGTTTGTAAGAAAATCGTCCAAGAGAGAGCACAGCTCCTTTAAAGCCACTTCACCATTGAAACCAGTAGAGGGCCTGGTCACAGCTCCATAAATCAGGAACTACCATTGTGACGTTTTCCGGGAGAATAACCGTTCTTCAGAATCAAGAAGCGTCGCCCAGCAGGTTAATTCCATTCTTCTCCATTCAACGATCAACGAAACAATCCTTTTCTGGAGAGCTAATAAGGAGTTTTCGCGATTGGCAAACTCCCATGCACCGATATGATGGACGAGGCTTTCGAGACTCGGCAATATCCGAGCCAGAGAAGATTCTAATGACTGAGCGAGCACTGTTCTGCAGCGAGGCTGAATCTCGCAGAGCAGCTCTTGTTCTGGACATAGGGGCAAAATGTGAACCAGTCTTGCATCGAGCTCTGACAGTATTAGGAAAACCTTCTCCAGCTCGGGTATATTCTTGCCCCAGTAGAAATCGCTGTTTCTTGAATGTACATGCTCGTCATACGATAGGCTCGACAACGCGTTGTTAAGATAGTTGAGCCTGAACAGTTGTCTCCCTACATCCAGGGCATCGGGAAGCTGACAAAAATCGATACCAGCCAGCTGCTCTGAATGAATCTCGGCCACAAGAGTCTTGACAACATCCACGGCCATGGTGGAGGCATGTTTCGAGCTGGCAAAAAAAAATTGGTGGATCGTCCATATTCGAAGACTGGTATTCGTTCCCTAGCCTGACGCGTTAAGATGTGAGGTGGAGCCAGCTTCTGGTTTCAGGAAAACATCCACTTCGAAGTCAGGAAAGAGCAAGTGGAGTTCCCTTTCCATTGTTTGCTCCTCTGATTCATCGTGGTTGATTTCATTTTCTGATCGATAACGGTACAAACTTTGTTTGTTCAAACGTTCGGCTTCGTTTTTGTCTTGTTGGTCTGACCAACAAGAGTAGAGCAGTTCATATAACGGCTCGATGAGATCGATGTCTGGTTGTAATAGTGGATGGAGACAGCTCCTCGTGGCCATGAGGCATATAGTCAAGAGAATGTCGTTTGTCACGAGCAAGTTGGGTGGAACATGAGGAATACGACGGGATCCATCGCAGACCCAAGATATTGTTGCTGCTGCAGGGAATTGGGTCAATCAAAGGGAGTCGTCACCGGGGCCATCCCGATCTTTGTCTCCTCCAGTGTTGCAACCCGTGAGGCAAGCTTGATGCCGACTTGCAGCGAACGCATGCACAAAATGGCCCCAAACACAAGATCGAATAGGGGTGCATACATCTCTCGAATTCTTTGGACAAACGCATCGATTGAATGATCGATCACCTCTGCCATGCGCAATGTTTGAGGTCTCGCAGCTTCTTCTGTCGAGTCGTGGAGGAGTCGATCTACGCGTGTTGTATCTAGAACTTGCTGCATGAACTGCTCAATCTCGCCGAAAAAGGCGTCGATAATGTTTGGATTGGAGGAGCGAGTGATAGGTGGAGGATCGATTGCTGCGAGGTCCCGTTCTGTCTTGCTTAGTCTTTGCATGAGACTATCGATCCGTGAATGGGTGCCATGTCCATTAGCAAACCATTCACTCCGTCGGTGGTGTCCCAACTGTGCTCTTAGTGTTTTCATACGTTCCTCCAGGAATTCCATTTGGGAGGTGATATTGACCAGAGGGTCGGTGGGTGTTTATCTGGCAAATACAACTCTCGTAATCCCCGGCAGTCGCAGTGAATGTCGATGAAAAGCAAATGGTCGGTGGGACTTTACGACAACATGACGATGAATCCGTTGAGTAGAAACTCGACCAATAACAAGGGCGGTTGAACCCTCCAGTGCAGAAGACTGAAGCTCCGGGATACGCTGAGAAAGCACCCATTGAATGCGTTCGCTAGATAGGCCTAAAGAAGCTGCAATCGTGTCGATAACTTCTCCGGGCTGTCCGTCTTGTAATGGATGTGACACGTGTCCAATCAAATATCAAGTGCTTCCAAGAAAATTTCCTCCCGCACTGCATGGCTGAGTGCGATTTATTCATGGGAAAAAGGTTTCCAACTAAGTTCAGCTTTGACGCTGGCGAGGCATGAAACACGGCGGCACAAGCGGTTGAGTGCTAACAGATCGATATCCTTGGCATCTCCTTGCAGGACAGAGATAGCTTCGCGAGCCGTGTTCCAAATGCGAATAATGAGAGGGATCAAGTCATCGTGCAAATTTGGAAAGCCTTCGTGTATGATGAGCGGAAGCTTATCAAGAGTTGGGACCGGAAGGGTTATTTCGGAGAAATGCTGATGACCCAAGAACCTTGGTGCCGAGAATGGCCGAGAATTACCGGCAGCGGGGATGATCGGGACAAAGCATGGTACGGAGCGTGTAGCAAAAACCATGAACTCATTGTCTGCGAACACTTGACCACGGCCCAGCACGTCCACAGATGGTTGGGATCCTATCCGGCGGCAAGAGCCCATGCTCTCCAATAGTGGAAGAAGGGTGCTGGGGACATCCTGTGCTGCCCTGTCTATATCTCCTAATACCAGCCACTTGCCGAGCTTCATAGCATGGACAAGCGGTCCATCAACCCAATCAAATAATCCAGGGACAACTGATGAGGAGGCATAGGTGCCCAAAAGTGATTTAGCATCCAGAGAGGTGTCCGCCAAATGTATGGACACGATCTGAGAAGCGCTGCCGTGAACCATTTGTGCCAAATGTTGGAGCATGATTGTTTTACCCGCAGATGGCGATGAAGACAGGAGGCAGGGCAATTTCTGAGAATAGTGGAGAGCAAGATCTCGTAGACAGGGATAGGCAGACTTTGTCACGACGAAATTTGTTGCAATGGGCGAGATGACTGGCTCGAAAGGTGCAGCTTGTCGAAGGACCAACACGCCACATATTGACATTATGATCCCTGCGAGGTCTGTATCGTTCAAAAGCCTTCCATGCTCGTGATCAGCCTGGCTCCATTTGTAGAAGCCGGGATCGTCCTGCAATGCTGCCCGTAATTCCAATATTCTCTTGCGTTCCGACACAGGAAGCAGCCATCCGTCTTGCACAGATAGATCCAGAGTGAGTGTTCATTCCACAACCACAGACATAACCTACATGCACTGTAGCGTCGCGGACAGCAAAGTCGCCTAAGCAGGTGGTCACAAGATCGTCCCGCTCAGACTCACTGAGCCCGCCTTGTAGGGCGAAACAAAGCACAGACAAGAGCCGGGTTCATCGATCAGGAAGGCTTTCCATCATGGACATCAGAAGCTTCTGAGACAGTTGCAAGCAACGAGATAGCCCTGGATTGACCACAAGGAGCCGATAATAAGTGAGCAGCATGGCATGGCAACGCTCTACTGCTAGCGGCATCTCCACGTTTTCACCGGAGGTCAATACGACCTCAGCCGATGGCGCCGTATCTAGTAGATGGATGAGAATGCTGAAGAATCGATAAGTTCAAATTTGCAGCAGGGAAGCCAGGTCACATACGGATAGAGCTCCTCGTGGACCTCAAGCAGGTAAGGTATGCAGAAGAGGCCATCCAAGGTGAACGGATTGGCCGAGTTAAGCCATCAAGACGCCAGGTCAATCAATATGGGTCGAAATAGTCTTGCTACAAGCCATGTTAATTCTGGCGTCGCGAGAGCGTCGGAGAGACAATGCAAGAGTGAGAGGTTGGATCAATGCGAACTGCAGAGAGGAGCTGCTCGATGACAACAAGCACTGTTGCACATTTCGGCCAAATGTCGTGCGTAATGTAGCACAAGAGTTCTCGAGCCTGTTTGATATAGTTGATGTTGAGAGGATCGATTGCCGCCATTACAAGGCTGAGGGTGCTGAACGAGGGGCGACGAGAAATGTGCCCTGTGCCTGTGCCCTTGCGCGCCTCGGAGGCAATTTGCCTCCATAATTTCTATAAATAGTAACTACCCTTCGTGTTGTACACAGTAATGTGTGCTTAGGGTTAGGGTTAGGGTTAGGGTTAGGGTTAGGGTTAGGGTTAGGGTTAGGGTTAGGGTTAGGGTTAGGGTTAGGGTTAGGGTTAGGGTTAGGGTTAGGGTTAGGGTTAGGGTTAGGGT
>NW_024467216.1:757241-818002 GCF_000292625.1 Dacryopinax primogenitus | reverse complement strand
AACCCTAACCCTAACCCTAACCCTAACCCTAACCCTAACCCTAACCCTAACCCTAACCCTAACCCTAACCCTAACCCTAACCCTAACCCTAACCCTAACCCTAACCCTAACCCTAACCCGGTCTGCGTGCATTGAATGCTTACATTCGATCCACTTAGTATTAGTAGGAGGCATTAGATATTGTATTAATTAGTATCCCAATGAAACGTGCCATAAGTAATGAAACAGTTGGTATAAAGATGCAACAGTGAGTATCAAATGTGTAAAAGCTACAGTAGTCCGACCGATATGGAGCTTGGGAATCGAGAGAGAGCGTCAACACGCTACATGTCAGCGTCTCCGTCTGAATCTAATGAACCCCGTCCTTCTTCCATTTCATCGTCGTCCATCGAATCGGCAAATGGATCATCAAGGTCTTCCTCCTCGAACTCTTCGTCCCGAGGCACGTCTTCGGACGGACTGTCAGGGCTCTGGGGCTCCTTTTCTTCGGGCACATTCTCGGCTTCTGGTGCATCTTTCAGCGACTCTGCTGTCATTCCCTGCACCACCTCTTCTGCCGGCTTGAGGTCTAGGCTGACTAGGCTGACGGAGATCGGTTCTACCTTGCGCGAGTGTCGGGGCGACGAAGGTAGTCTGAAAACTGGCAGTGGGACATCGCGGCCACGGGCGATGGCAGAGGAGAATTCTTTCGTGTCATCCATCCCGGGGATGTGGTCGTCCACGTAGTTAACAGGCTCGTCGTGCACGCTACCACTGGGTGACAGAACAAGCGGCGGACGGGAGAACTTGGCCGATGGGGACATAAGGCTTGCTCCACGAACCGGGGTTGTAACCGGAGTGACAGTGTGCGTTCCGCGCAAGAAAGCGACAAAGCTCCGAACCTGATAAGACTTGTCTTGGATCAGCCTTCGGATTAAGGCATTGAGCGGCCGCGATGCTGTATCTCGGAAGAAATTGTCTGACTCGATAGTTAATAGATGCGTCCATTCTGCTAGAGGAGGGTGCATACCCATCCCCACAGCAGAGGCAACGAGCCGGGCTACTGAAATTCGTACATCGACCACTGGATCGGTACCAAGTGCCCATACGCGAGGCCAGAGGGTATACAGATCGTCTTTCATCTCATCGGCCAGGAGTGATTGGATACAGGCAACGAACCTAAAGGCACCATTAGACGGGAGAGATTATTGACTAAAGGAGGCACTCACGTCATGCGATTTCGGAACGAAGGGTGTTCCGATAGATGCAGTAGTTCTTGGCGTATGGCTTCCTCACCAGGCCCGCCTCGCAAAGCCGCACAAATCTCAGACACACCTTCGGCTGCGCTTTCTCTAACAGCAGCCACATCGTCTGTCAACGCAAGTCCGAGGAGGGTCCGAAGACCTTCTGGTACACCTTCGACGTGCGCGCTGCTCTGAGCAAAGCTGGGAAGCTTAGTCGCTAACTGTTCACGCAAGCGCCAACGCCTGGCCATGATCCCGCTCCACCAGATACGCAGGAGCTGGACAACCTCTCGTGGAAAGTCACCACCAACCGTCTTGAGCAGACCCTCGATGGATTCGATAGCCCAGCCAACGACGTCTTCGTCCACAAACCCGTGAGACGTAGCCTCGAAGGAACGCTTCCATACGTGGACCAGGTCTTGCCGTGCTGCTTCTGGACCGATGATCTCTGCCAGAGCACCCAAGCTGGATGCGAGTGTCCTCCGCACCTTCAAGCTCTTGTCACGAGCGAGATACAGGTAATAATCCCGCAGCTGCGGCCAGCGGTCTTTACCAAGCGTGAGGGCAACAGCAGGAAAGTTGAAGGCACAGACCAAACACCGGTCCGTGTCTCGCCTCGTGGTAGGGACGGGCTGAATACCCAGGCCAGGGGTAGTGAGCCATTCCAGGGGACTCTCAGGATCTGAGTCAGTGTCTTCTGGACGATTATTCGGATCGCCTAGGAAAAGCTGGACTAGTTCCTCTGGGGGACCACTGGCGTCGTCCTTGAACGTCGCTATGGCTTCGCCGAGCAGTTCGAGGCAAGCGTTCCGGACGGCACGAGACGGGTCGCTAGCCGCTGCGAGGAAGATCTGTAAACCGAGTGTGTAACGTTCCTGGGGCTGAAGCCGAGACAAAATCGGAGGAGCGGAGAACAGGCTCGAATGCCGGACGTGCCAGAAGGGATCGCTCGAAAATTGTAGTAAAAGGGGGACGAGGTCCGCACGGACAAGGTCTGGAGATACCGCTTTCGCTAGGGCACCGATAACGAACCCTGCTTCGCGTCGCACCCACTCATCGGCCTGAGAGGCGATCCGAAGAAGCTCTGGGAGGAAATGACTTTCCAAGTCTACAGGAGGAAGCGCAGCGGAAGAAGCAATGGCGGACATGAGTGCCAAAGCAGCGATTAGTGCCAGCGGGGAGGACTTGCCGGGCAGCTCATGTGGTGCTGGTCCTGCCGCGTCCTGGGGAGGAACAGGGAGCCAGTCGGGAGAGATGTTCGGGGTGATGGTCGGCTGGGGAGGGGGAAAGTTGACAGGGGGAGAAGGAAAGTATTCCGGAGGCATGGGCGCCTCTAGTGGGGGGGAGATGACGATGCCTGTCGCTGGCGGAGGTGCCTGTTGTTCCTCCTCATCGATATCCATGGGCTCCTCCTCTTCGTCCTCCTGGACGATGTCCATGTCTTCTCCATCATCGGAAGGCGGGTTAGGGGAAATACGGTTCTTGACAGTAGCCTCTGAGTCGCTGGGTATGAGACTTGGGGAACCGGGCGTCTCCTCCTCACTCTTGTAAAGAGGGGAAACCGCATCGGCCTGATCAGGAGACATGGTAGCCATCCCGAGCTCGGAAGCCTGAGCAACAAGCTCTATGATCCCATGTGCGTCTATCTTGCCGCTTTCCTCGTCCTCATCCTTGTCGTTGGCTGGCGTTTCACCGGGGGCCACAGCAGGAGAGTCATTGTTGTCAGAGGGTGAAGCATCGATCGTCATGGCTGGCGTGTCTTCGTCGCTCTGTTGGAGAGGGGAAGGAGACTGCTTCGCTTCAAAAGGTCCAGACGCTTCGCCAGATCCACTTGTGGACGATGGAGCAACTCTGAGGGAGAACCCACCCGGGATGGGCAGATCTTCCTCTTCGTCCACCAAGTCGTCCACCGTAGGAAGGGCAAAAAGGCTGATCCACTTTGGACTCATGCAGTGCAGCAAAAACGTGGTCGTCCCTTCAGCGAGGAGCAGAGCGGACCCCACTGGTCTAGGCTTGTCCAAGAGCTCGTCCTTGTGGTCCTCGGCTTCCGAGGGTTGCGGTGTTGAGGGGAGTGTATCAACCTTGAATGGTGACACGGTGGACTCGGCTGCCTCGGCTTCGGGAATGATGGCCGGGATGGTTGACTCTTCGGGCGCCAGAGCATCGGAAACCATCGTTTCCTCCAGATCCTCGGTCGCGGGTACCGCAGTTTCCTGCTTGTCGACCACATCGACCGCAATGTCGGGGACTTGACTTTCCTGCACAGTCATGCGCGTGTCTTCCGATTCCTCGTTCCCGCTCTCCTGACCAATGGACTCGAACTTCCCACCCGAACTCGAGTCAGGCGCACCTCTCTCAGCCAACTGCACGTCATGCAACTCCTCAGTATCACCCTGCGGCTTGTCGTTCACTGTCGGCAGTTCCGGCAACGCTTCTGGTTCCTCTGGACGATTCGGCAGTTCACCTGCTGCTCCACCTGGCTGAGGAAGGCCCACGGTTCGATGTTCCCATCCCTCGGCAAGACCGAATTGCCCGTCCTCCCCATGCTCATACTCCCAATCTCCCCTCTCGCTCGCTCTCTCCCTCCTCGTCGCTTCACTCAGCTCGTCCAGCTCAGCTCTATCATAGCCCTCTGCCTCGCCCTCGTCCTCTTCCAGCCTCGCCATGCCCAACACGACTCCCAGAATGAGTTCCCGGCGTATCATGTCCCTCTTCTCCTTTCCTACCGCGCCACCCCACCAGCCTTCCCATTTCTTCGCCTTTTCTTTTTCTGCCTCTTTGGCTTTTCTGCGATTGAGAGGCCCTTTGGCAGGTAAGGCGGTCTCGGATTCTTCCTCGTCTTTTAGTTTCTGGAGGACTTGGACGACCCCCCAGCGAGCAAATTCCTGCACACTGCGATTTACGTTCAGGAGCAGGCTTCCCAAGAGGGGCGTAAAACTCGAGACGGATATGACAGGCGGCCCAGCGGGGTAAGGGTGATCTTCCGAGTGTGCGGAGGGAGTGAGTGGCTGTTCTTCTTCGGTCAAGGTGCAAGTGATGAAGAAGTACCACATGACACGAGCGAGGGAGGGCGCGAATGTCTCCCTTACGGTATCCTCTGTAGCATATATTAGTCAATCGGGGGTTGTGACGTCTTCCCACTCACCCGAGTCTGTTCCCAGGCCATTGAGTAAAGGGAGGATATACTCGACCGCCTCATGTGGGTCTACCGTAGGAAGCCATTCCGGAAGTGTCCGCGCGACGAACAAGCGATGATACGCAGCGTCACTATTGGCAAAGAGGAATATCTTCTCGAGTGTGCTAAGGTTCTCCGAGTCGAGGAACATGTCCTCACTAGGGTATGGTATGCCCTGGAGGGAAGCGGCTTCGCTGGCTGGATTTGCAGAACGAGGAGGTGGGATTACGATTGGGGAAGGAGTGCGGCGTTGTGATTGACGGTGGGGAGGAGGGTCAGCGGGTGGTGGAGGGAGTGGTGGAGGGCGAGAGGAAGGAGAGAGCGAGAGTGGGAATTGTTCTGGTGAAGGTGAACGAGGATCCGACATTGGAGGGATGGGAGGTAGGCCTAGTTCTAACTCTGGTGAGAGTGAAGCAGGTGGAGAGAGGGGACTTGTAGGGAGAGAAGGATGATTGATGATAGGAGAGATGGGTGTTGTGGATATTGACTGAGTGAGTACATTCCTCTGTCGTGTTTCTGGTGGTGGTGGAGCAGGTCCTAACTTTGGACGGTGCGGTTTATCTGACTGTGACGAGTCAGTGAGAGAATTCCTGCGTTGTCGACGTGGTGGAGGGGGAGGAGGAGGCCTGCGATGAATTGATGTCATTGGTTGGTGTTGTTGTATCAGGGAGGACGAGGCTGGAGATGAAGTCTGGGTGAATAAGGGAATGTGGGATTATGTATCAATGCTTACCTGACTGTGCCTCGTCCTCACTCATTGTAAAAGGGTGTTGTGAGAGAGGGAGTGGAAATGCTCAGTACTTGGTCATGTGAGCGTATATGCGCAGAGCAGAAAGAGAGAGAGAGAGAATAATGACCGACACCGATTGATGGGACACACACATCTCTCTCTCACTCTCTTTCCTCTCTCATCACTAATTTGATCCCGCGCTCCCCCTTCTCCCCTCCGTCCTTTCGATCGCCCACACCCAGGCCCTGCAACCCCTGGTGACGTCATTCCATGCATGACGTGCACAGCCCAAGGTTCCATCCCACTCTTTCCCTCACTCCCTTTTATATTCACAGCACACTTTCTCCCTTCAACTCAGGGTAGGTTCACTATTGAAGGGGAACTGTACAGTACATCAGGCACGGGGAATGAACTCTCCCCCTGGTGCCATAGAAGCAACTCCTTGCACACTGAGGACAGAAAAAGGCACCGGCGCTTTCATTCCGCATTGTCGGCCAACACTCGGCAACGCGTCACTCGGCTAAGGCACACACACCAGAATAATCCCACATCACTCTGATCATTCATACATATCCTACATACATGACAGCGACAACCCGCAAAATCCTAGGATACACATAAACACAATAAACACGTTCCCATCCAGTCCACGTCCAAATGACAGCATGCTACAAAGCGGCAGGAACCCGATCGCAACCAGGAAATTAAGACACCACGACACTGACAGCCCGATAGAAGACAACGTCGACACCGCAAAGTAGGGCGACGTCTGCGCCGTGATCACATACGGTACAGGCCCAAGCCCAGCAGCGAAAGCCGCCACAAACCCGACAATCCCCACGGCGGTTACCACGGGCTGCCCCGCGTTCAGGCCCACAGCGACCAGCACACCAAAGATCAGCGTGCTGACAATAGACGCTTGCAGGATTGTCCGCTTCCCCACTCGGTCGATCAGGAAAACAGGCGGAAACGTCATCACAGCGTTGATCACAGCTGCTACATATTAGCCCTGCCCATTCATCCTTCATCGCGCTCACCAATCAGGATCGAAATATAACCCGCAAGATCCGGCACAACCCGCCCAAGGATACTCGTGCTGTAATACATCACCGCATTGATTCCAGAGCCTTGCTGTGCGAAGAACACCAGAAGCGTTACCATGAGCGGTCGACGCAGTGCAGGTGACGTAAACACTTCCTTGAACGTCGCTGGCGGTCTCGGCACGGGCGTCGCTGGAACATCGTCTGCTGCACTGTTCTCCCCGTCAAACAGTGGTTGTCGCTCGGCTTCTTCTGGCACTGACCAGCGTCAATACACGCGCATATAGGTAACATGCAACGCACCTTCATCACCAATAGCAAGATCAGCTTCACCCCACAGAAGCTGAGCCGCGCGCTTCGCGTCTTGTTCCCTTCCCTGATCCTCGAGCCACACAGGGGTATCATAAATAAGCGAACTCGTGAGCAGCTGCACAGCGCCGAATCCAGCGGCAATGACCAGCACATAGCGCCAAAGGCTCTCTCTCGCTAACACGAGACCGACGCACTGCGTCAGCAGGATACCAGCAACAATTGAGAGTTGATTCAGCGTTCCTGGTTGTCGTCAGATTGTGTACATTGGCATGTAGTAGCCCGCTCACCCATCGCCCCTTTAACGTTTGGCGCAGCCATCTCAGACAACATGATCGGGACAACAACCAGTCCACTTCCACTCGCGATACCGATCACCAGTCTGGGGACCGATCAGACCTAATCTTAGTATGTGCTTCACTACTAACCTTCCCAGCAGTAGGATGGGATACGTCCACGCACCCGCCATGGCCAGTGCGCCCACCAAGAACATCGACGTGCTCACGACCGAGGCTCCCTTGCGCCCCAGGCGATCAGACAGGCCTGCCCCGATCAGAGAGCCGATAAGACCCCCGACAGTCAACGCCGAGGTCAGCACGCCAAACGTTGCGTCGCTCATGGGTATACAGGACGGCAGGAGCAGTGGTCCATCTGAGGGACTCGTGTTCTCGCAAGACATGGTCGCCTGCAGCTGGTTGAGCGCCGACGTGTGGTATCCAAACTAGTTCATTGACGTTGGATGCATTCATGACCACCAGCCAGGTATCCTTACCTGAAAAGCAGGGAGGACCGTCCATAGTACGGCTCCTGTAAAATATAACGACGGCATGACCAGATGGACGGCTGAGAGAGAAGCGCGTGAGTGAGCGAGAACCGGGACACGCGACTTAGGGTTCGCTTTTCATAAACCCTCAGTGGCAGTGCTGCTTCTCGTGGCGAAAAAGCGAACTGGCCCCCGATCGCAATGAATCACGTCTTGAAAGTCTTGCAACGTACCCGACACGCCGTATTCCAGGACACATCACCCGCATATCCGGTTCACACTCATCCAGTATATATATCGTTCATTGCAACGAGGGGTGACGCAGACAACGCCCCCACGAGATGTCGAACCATGGTAACTCGATAAAACTCATCACTGGTGCGTCCGCGTCTCTCACCCAGCCGGCGACTTGCTGAATACAGTGCAGGTAACAGTCACACAAAACTCGCGGAGGATGTTGCGGAAAGGTGTGCACACTGGTTGTCTGGCGCAAATATTTGCTGAACTGGGATAAGGCTCGGGGTTCAGCTCGTCCCGACCACCGTCAAGAAGTTCTCCAATGGCGAGACAAATGTGAAGATCGGATCTTCGGTGCGAGACGAGGACGTCTTCATCATCCAGTCAAGCTCTCCGAATGTCAACGACCACTTTATGGAACTCCTCATCCTCATACACGCCTGCAAGATCGCATCGGCAAGCCGCATCACCGCTGTGATCCCTTGCTTCCCCTATCAGCGACAAGACAAGAAAGACAAGAGTCGTCTCCCCATCACTGCGAAGCTCGTCGCCAACATGTTAACTGTCGCAGGTGCAGATCACATTATCACGATGGATTTGCACGCCAGCCAGATCCAGGGATTTTTCGACATCCCCGTGGACAACCTCTATACGGAACCGATTTTCCTCCGATACATAAAACACCAAATAGAGGGCTGGCAACACGCAATTGTTGTGTCTCCCGATCCAGGCGGAGCAAAGAGGTGAAGCTGGATCGTATTCGCTCCCGAATCGCGCTGACGGTCTTTTCAGGGCGGCACAGGTTGCGGACAAGCTGCAGCTCGAGATCGCCATGATCAACCGGAAACGGGACAATGCAGGGCTCATTCAACCAGAGAAAATGGAGATTCTGGTAGGAGACGTACGGGGAAAGGTAAGGTGACTGCCTTCGTAATGTATCAACCTCTTACCCATGTGCTCAGGTCGCTATTCTTGTGGATGATATGATCGACTCAGGGCACACTCTTACCTTGGCTACCCATGAACTCGTAGAAAACGGTGCCAAGGCAGTTTATGCCCTTGTATTCCATGGTCAGCCTCTCTTCTGGGAAAGGTGATGTGTGCCTGACGGATGTTGCACAGCACTGCTTGCCGACGCTAACCTGCATGAGCTCGGGCAGCTGCCGCTTGAGCGCCTAGTCGTTACCAACACAGTGGATCAGGCAAACCACAAGTTACCAAACGGCAAGTTGGTTGTTCTGGACGTTGCCGCTACCGTTGCAGAGTCGATTAGGAGATTGCACAACGGGGAGAGCATTAGTCTGTTATTTGGGGAGCATGACTTTATGATCTAGATCGCGAGCGATATGTGGATATGGAAATTTGGATTGTGACTGTATTTATATCTAGAACCACGAGAACTCGATTCATTCGGGATGCTAGTCATAATGCTCGGTGATAAAGCAGCAAACTTCTTAAGGTAGCTTTTCCCATACCCAGCCCCGAGGGCAAAGGAGGTCCGCCCGGGTGGTTCCGCGAGGAAGTGGTAACAAGATGCCCGCGTCCGATCGGTCCGGGGCTCCGCACCTCTTAATTTCCCTCCCCGTCACCCCGCACAGCAATTGTGTATCTTCTTTCACCAACGGTCAACTCCATCTTTGCTGTTTTTTGTCTTTAATCGCCCAAGTATTGTCGGCTAGCCACCCCATTGGATACCACACCTGCGGTGAATCGCTTTGTTTTGCACGTGTTCATTTTCGACAATCAACTCGCTATTCTGAAACCATCTTCTTCTCCATGCAGTGTTCTCATTTTCTCCGACCGAGACCGATTTTCTTCAGATGGCGCGCTGTCCAGCCTCGTAAGTGTTCGCTTGGAATCTGCAGATCTTCCACTTTATGGGATCGTCTGTGTGTGCGACCTCCTGTATATAAGAAGCTCACCAGGGGGCTTGTCCCTCTCGCTTCCATCATCACTTGTCCCCACAAATTCCCTTTCTTCCTAAATGTCTGCCTCTGTTCACGAAAAGCCACTATCACCGGAACATGAGGAGAGTTCCGATCAGCTTGAGCCTGTCGACCCTCCAAAGGAAGGCGAGCTTACTTCACGTCTCGCCGCCGCGTACCAGTATGGACGGCCAGATCCGTTCGGAAAAGGCTATCTGCGAATGTATCTCTTCTGCTCTCTAGTGTATCTCTGTTCTACAATGAACGGTGCGTGTCGATGTTAATCTTTGCGCACTATACTCACACAGCTGGTTGTCCAGGGTTTGATGGTTCCCTCATGGGATCGATTAATGCTCTGCCCAATTACACGAACTACTATGGTTTGCCATCCTCTGGAAACTCCTCAACCGGCATTGTCTTTGCTATCTTCTTCGTGCGTCTTCTACGAGCATGCTTCCCGGTCAGCATCAACTGATCTAGTGTGAAGGTCGGGCAAATGGTCGGTGCTTTGTTCATTTGGTTGGCCGATTGGCGTGGCCGGCGCCTTCCAATCTTTTTGGGCTGTATTGGCGTCTTAATCGGCACAATCGTCACATCTACTGCGAAAACACTGGGCGTTTTCGTTGGTGGTCGCTTCCTGCTCTCTTTCTTCGCTACATGGGCCACAACTTCAGCACCTTTATACATGATCGAGATGGCGCCCCCATTATATCGTGGAGTCATTGCAGGACTATATAACACATTATGGTATATGGTGCGGAACCTTTTTTTTCCCAGAACGTGTTGTAGAGGCCAAAACTATATATAGGGATCGATCATTGCGACGTCCGCCGTCTACGGTGCTCATCTCCATCTCTCGTGGGATGGCGAATTAGATTGGCGTCTACCCCTCTGGCTTCAAATGCTCTGCCCCGCCATTGTAGCGATATTTATTTGGCTTTGTCCCGAGTCCCCTCGATGGTGCGTTTCCCTTGCGGCAAGAATGAGGGATGACTTATTTTGGATAGGTTGATTGGAGCTGGCCGTTCAGAAGAGGCACGACAGATCTTGGTAAAATACCATGCCAATGGTGACGAAAATCATCCCCTTGTGGCCCTGGAAATGGATGAGATGACCGAATCGCTTAAGCACAATCCGATGACGAGCTGGCGAAACTTCTTCGACCTAAGAGTGCTGGTAAAGACAAAGGGCAGACGCTACCGTCTCCTCCTCGATATTGCCTTCAGCTGGTTCGGGCAATTTTCTGGGAACAAGTAGGTTTTGATCATCTCTGAGAAATCTGGCTGACCACGTCTGCAGCATCATTTCTTACTACCTTCCGCACCTGCTCGATAATGTTGGTATCACCGACGTCAACACTCAGCTTCTTCTCAATATTATTTACGCCATAATTGGATGGGTGTTTGCTGCCGCTGGGTTAGTAAAGCTTGTATTTTTCAAAGGATATGGCCCGACTAATCCCCCCTCCAGAACCCGTTTCCACGATGTGTTTGGGCGTCGCACAATGTTCCTTGGTAGCATTGCCGGCATGATCGTTTGCCTTGCAATCACTGCTGGCACTGCGGCTGGTTATGTTCATACAGGCAGCCAGCAGTCATCAGACGCCTCGATTGCCTTCATTTTCATATTTGGAGCCGTATTTGCCTTGGCATTTACTTCCATGCAACCAATTTACCCTGGGGAAGTCTTGTCCAACGACATGCGTGCAAAGGGCATGGGTATTTTCCAGCTAACTGCTGGCGTGGCCAGCTTTGTCAACACTTTCGCCGCTCCAGTAGCGCTCAACAACGTACGTTCTCTTGGCATCTTCTTTCCAGTTGACTGATGAGGGGGCCAGATTGGGTATTGGTTCTATGTATTCTTTGTCTTCTGGGACTGCTTTGAATGGATTATCGGTACGTAGTAAATCCTTCTGTACTAATATTTTTTTCTGATTCGTAAAACAGTCTACTTCTTCTTTGTTGAGACCAAAGGTCGCACTCTTGAAGAGCTCGACGAGATCTTCGAGTCGGACAATCCTTGCAAAGCGAGCCTTAAGCCCATCGACATTCCTATTTCCGACGAGAAGGCAAATCGTGTCTAGGACTGTTTGATAATGATAGGACTTTGTATTACAGTTACGAATAGCTCATACGCGAAACGGAATGTCATGAATTTCTGTGATGAAAACATGTATGTCTGTACAAAGGGTCAACGAGCTGGCGTCCGTGTGCCTTCATTCTTTTCCAAGAGCTCCATAAGGCATCATTGGTATCCCCGATAAACAGGAAAGAGGTGCAGCAGTCCCTTGCCAGGAAGCGCTCGTAACGGGAACAAAACTCGCAAAGAGCACTGTGACTCGCTTTATCCTCCAGTCCATCCGTCCTTTATCCTTCGATCTTCTTCACTCCACTCATTACCACCAGCAGTGGCCTGCCACGTTACTACACTGTGGAGAATCTATATCCTACATTGCTGCTTGACTTTCATCTAAACTTTCTGAATGTTTGGGTTTCTTGTTGCTCAGCTGGATACCATTCCAAGCAGCATCGCCGAACGGTATTTCGAGCGTCTTCAGCCAAGGTACACAATACCAGGGCGGTCCCTCGTCAAGGGTGACTGGAAAGAAGGACAGAAAGTATTCGATGAAGTAGTCGTATGTAGGACAATCGTGCTATAGAACCAATCGCTCAACGGCGCGAAGGTATTGTTAGATGCCGATTTTCAGTCCGCGGCAGAAGCGGTCTATCAATGCTCACCCGAAAAGAAACGATCTATGGATGCCGCTCTAGGCGCGATTGCAGTTCTTGTGCATTGCTTTGAGGATAAACTCAATGATCTTGATGTTCGTCTGGCCTTCATCAAATCCAAGCCAGTTGCCCTGCGCGCCATGCGTGAAAACCATGGTATTGGGGTCATTTTGGCTTGGTTATGGGGTCTCGCCGTCCTAGTCAAGGAGAAGAATGTAAATATAGATCAAGATGATGTCGTACCCATCATTCAGGTGTGCAGGAACGCATCCATGGAACAAGATTGCAACTTACAGTTTTAGGCAATCATGCCGATTGCGGCCATATCACCTGATCCTGCCACACGCTTCATCGCTTTCCGACTTCTTAACACAATGCTCAACCTTATAAATGACCTGGCCCGATTATCCGTATTGAAAGATTTCACGAGCGCGGCATGTCCCTTCCCCCAGATGCGTGTGGCTGCTGTTGGACTGATCAAGGACAATGTTCTCCCTGCATTGAAGGAGAAGGTAGGAAATATGCATACGTCATGGTATGTTATTAATGTCTACAGAATGCATCGCCCTTCAGTACCCCCGTTTTGATGCAAACGCTGGGTCCTATCTTGCTGCGCCCACAACCGAACGACCTCTTCGAGCACAATCTCCAGCTATCCGAGTTTATTGACTCCTATGAGCCGGCTAGATTGACTGAAAGCATGAGCTTCCTTTATGCCCTTCTGAGCATTGACAAGGCCAATAGGGTTCGTGGTGTAACAGACTGGGACCGTGACATGCTAATCCGTGCCTAGACTGCCATTCGTGACGCCATGCCAGAGTTCCAAGCTCAAATTCTGAAGCCTTTGCGAAAGCGACTTGAAGCGTGGGAGCCAGAGATGGAAAAAGACGATGAGGTGTCCATGGCATTATCGGGATTGATTATGTCTATTGATAGGTTTGATTCAATACTATCGTGAACAAGAATTTGGTTAGGGACCCCTCACGGGCGCTTGTGTGATGATCAAGTTCGGAAGCGGATCGCGGCATCGGCATTCGGCATTGCGATTCACCCGGTCCGAAGCCGCCGTCATTTTTGAGCGCTTCGGCGCACTCGGTCACTCGCTCCTCTGCATACCATAAGCAGTGTCTTATCATGTAGCTGGCTTCGACCTCTGCCTTCAACAATCATCATGCTAACCATTAATGCCTCTGGTTCGCCGCACGAGGTGTGTTCCTCCAATATTACTCTTCGACATTAGTGACCATTGCCACTAGATCGGGTTTGAGCATGGTCGGCAGGCGGCCCCTCTCGTTGCGCGGTCCATTACCTTCTACACGGGCCTCTTCCAGAAGAAGTCGAAGATGGACTGGTCACAAGTGAGGCAGACCGCCCTCAAGTGGGTGCCTCATTTAGATGCGCACTACCCAGCACTCGCAAAGGAGATGAAGGGTGCGTTGTTACTGGTGTTCGTCTCCAACTCGGCACTAACTAGTAGGTCCCAGGTCTCGCTGAGGGTGCTGGCGTGGAGTACTCAGATATCCTGGCACTGAACATCCGAACGGAGATTGCCTTCGGTATGTTCAGTGACGGCTGTACGGCCTTGTCCTGGAAGACAGAAGAGAAGAGCTTCCTTGGTCAGAACTGGGATGTGCGTGGAGACCTGCGGCTCCTCTTGACCTTCATCTGACCATGCTGCAGTGGATGCCTGCACAAAAAGAGAATCTGATCATCGCCAACATTGCCCAGATTGGCAAGCCCAACATCAGCATGGTCACGGAAGCCGGCATCATTGGCAAGATCGGGCTGAACAGCGCCGGTGTTGGTGTCTGCCTGAATGCAATCCGTATTCAGGGATGTGACTTCTCGCGAACTCCAGTCCACCTCTGTCTGCGACTCATTCTCGAATCCACGTCACTCGATGCTGCCGTGACAGCTGTAGAGCAGTACGGTTGCGCAGCTGCTGCTCATATGTTGATCGCAGACCCCAACGGCTCGATGGGCCTGGAGCTGACGCACAAGACTGTGGTCAAGCTTCCGATGGACGGCAAGAGCCGTGTATTCCACTCGAACCATCTTCTGCAGACGCCCAGCTGGGTGACAGACGATGGGATGGCTCTGGGCGACAGCAAGGAGCGCGTTGTTCGCATTCGGCAACTTTCGGATAAGCTCGGCGCCTTCCCCGACGAGGAGGACATCAAGACTGTGTTCACGGACGAGGACGGATACCCTGGTTCCATCAACCGTGCTTGCGAGGGAAAGAGCGAGAGCGCAACCTTGTTTAATATTGTGATGGATCTGACTGCAAAGACCGCCGATGTTATCAAGGGTCGGCCGACGGACCCAGACGAGAACATCAAGCTATCCTTTGCGTAACTATTTCTTATATCCATATTACCCAGGGTGGAGAGAAATCAAATGAGTTATCGACTGTTGACAATGGAAAGGGCTGTCCCTCAAAGTACATATCGACCCATGGTACGGTACCACAAGTGCCAATCCGGCATGTCCTCCTTCCCGACCTCTTTCTCCGCCCAAGGCACTTGTTCGACCCACTTGACAGTATTTCTGTCTAACCTACAGCCGTTCCAGGTCAAGGACCAGATAGGACTCCAAAATCGTTGATAAATCCTTGATGACCAAACGGGGGAAAGACCATGTTCGTACATGAGAAATGTGCCTCCAGGTCGTTTGAGCACGGCCAAGCACAGCTTGGGGATGACTTCCTTGGAGTTGGGGACGGAACAGAGCGTGAGGAATGAGACGAGCGTATCGACCTGATTTTCCCCAACGGCAGCGAGGATCTTGTCCACTTCGTGTGCTCCAAAAGGGAGGATGATTGCCGTTCCATCTTCTTCCGAAAGCCCGGCGTCGGCAATACTCTTCCTTAATGCGGGGTACATCTCTTCATTCGGTTCCAGAGCGAAATATTTCTCCACTTTCTCCCGGTCGAAATAACGCAAGGAATGCCCATGTCCGGCCCCGATCTCGAGCACCACCCCCTTGGCAAAAGGGGTAATGAGCCTCTGCTTTGCTGGGGCAGCACCTTCGTCTAGCCCTGGGCCGAAAACGACCCAGAAGCCGGCCATGAAGATCTTCTGTAGTTTAGAGGGATAGAAGATGAGCCATGGGTTGGAATAGAGAGCCCGGAGGACTGGAGGGAGGCCGAGTTTGATGCAGTAGAGCAGTTGGGGGAGGGGGTCGAGGAATAGGGGGAGCCACATCGTTGTTTTCCGTTTCGGAAATGGAACAACTGAGTAGCGGAGTGTTGGGCACTCTTTCGCTGAACGAAATGAGGTGGATGTTGAAAGAAAAGCACCTTGCACTCCACAATAGTCGGAGATACATCGATTGTTCCGTGTTCCACATGGACATTGCACAAAGCACATGCTCCATCGTAAGACAAGCACAAGAGGAAAGGAATTCCAATTAGGTACGAGAAGGAGACGCCTAAGCTAGTTCACTATCGAGACAAAGCTCAAAACGAATGAAGGGATTTAATTGATCTTTTTGCAAGCCAGGGAAAAAAAAGAATGAAAAGCAAAATTTGGAAAGCATTGTGATAGAATTACCTTTTTCTGTCGTCGGTTTGTGTCAAGAAAGGGACGCCCGTGGTGTCTTTCTTTCGATTTCTCCCAAGACTGCCCGCATGGGCAGATAACATAGCACAAGAACAGAACAGAGAGTAGGGTGTAGGGTCGTGACTGGCGATATACAGATGGGATCCAACATCGAAAGCTGATGGTTTACATGCCGGCGTACTCAGCCGCGGCGGTGCGCATGACCTCCTCGTGTGCGGGGGTGCGAGCGCCGATGTCGCACTTGAAGTCCTTTGGATGGCTGACTACACCCTGCTCGTAGTTCATATCGGGCAGGATCGGCTTGCCGTCAGCATCGAGCGAGTACTTGATGTTGAAGCCCCAAAGCGTGTTCACAACGGCCATGTACAGACTTGCCTCGGCGATGTTCTCTCCGGGGCACAGACGGCGGCCAAACCCGAAGCACCAGCTACCGATATCGCGGTTGATGCCGGCGGGATTCTGTGGTTCTCCGGTTGGGGCGAGGTAGCGCTCGGGGTTGAACTCTTCGGGCTTCCCAAACACCGTAGGATCCATGTTGAGAGCGTAGATGTTTCCCATGACCATGCTTCCCTTGGGAATCGTGAATCCCTTGTATGTGTCGTCTTCGCGGCTTGTGTGCGGAATAGCAAGAGGAGCCACAGGCCGGCGACGAAAGACTTCCTTGACAATGGCACCGCAATAAGGCAAAAGGGCCATGTCGTCGAATGTCGGCATACGGTCCTTGCCAACCACGCGATCAAGCTCAGCCTGCGCCTTTGCCTGGATCTCGGGGTGGAGCAGCATCTCGAGGTAGAACGAGTGTATAGCGCTGACGCTAGTATCGGCACCGGCAGAGTAGAGGGAGCCCGATGCCCACATGATGAGATCGTCTTCCTTCTTATCGCGAGCACCAGCAGCATTCGCCTCCAAGAGACGGCTGGAGAAGCTGGGCTTGGCAGTGCCGGCCGCCATGTTCGCCTTGACCATGTTGATTGGCTTCTCGAGGAGATCGAACCATTCTTGGCGCCACTCGGCAGCAATCTTCTGGAACCCAGCACCAGGTACCCAAGCGGGGATGAAACGAACTGTAATGATTCAGTATACTTCAGATAACACAGAGTGGGCCCTTACGGAAGGGAAGGAAGTCGACAAGCCATGCACCCGGTGCAGCGGCTGCGAACCCTCAGTCAGATAGGACGGACACATCTGATAGAAACACTGACCCTTTGCAAAGTTCTGCATGACCTTGTTCCCAAGCCAAATATAGTAGTCATCGTTGCTGCGGATCTGGTATCCATGGCAGACGAGGAAGATAACAGCGACGACAGTTCGCTTGATATGGTCTTCGAGCATGGTCGGATCATCCAAGAGACGCACCATCATCTCGCGCGATTCCTTCATCTGGGACGGCCAGTAGTCCTGGGAAGCACGTGGGTTAAGAGCGGCGGTTAAAAGCCGGCGGAAGTGCCTGTGCCTGTTCATATCCGCCGTGAGGGCGACGGAGCCACCGATGCCGACCCTAGAAAAAGATGAGTACTGTGACGAGTTATGAGGTTATGACGCACAGTTCTCCGCACATGACCATTCTTGGCCTTGCAGCATAGATAGGCGCACGACGTTCCATGAGATCCATGACAGCTTCTTTTGAGTTGAGGACGACAAGAGGCTGTCCAAAGACGGTTGCGCAGACGACGTCCGATGCATACTGCTTTGACCACTGGAGGAAAGTGATGTGTTCGTCCTTTGTGGGTATCTGGTGTACGTTTCCTATGAGGGGAAGCTTTGGTGGACCTGGAGGGAGAGGGAGGGAGTGCTTTGGGAGGATGCGGGGGAGGATGATAACTGCGGATATGATGAAGATGGCAAGGAGGAGGAAGGTAGAAGTGAGGAGCATTGTGCTTGACTTGGGTATATGCTATGGTTAAGCGGGAGTGGGTAGGAGAAGGAAGGAGGGACGGTTGGGAGTGGTTGAGGGTAATTGCGATACTGGATATTGGCTGGTGGTGGGAAGCGAACAAGGGGTGCGCGGTGGGGGGGCGTATGTAAGGCGGGGGAGGTGGTGGAAGGGAGGAGGAAGGCGACTCTTGAGCGGAGGAGAGGGGCAGCGGCAGGTGAGCATATATAGTGAGAAGCAGTAAGAGTGATCGGGTCTCTCTCTGTGCCAGCGGCGGGGATCGAGACAAGGAGGGGTGGAATGTGCCATATCAGGTATAGTGGGCGATCACTGAACCCATGTAAGACAGGTCTCGCCCAATTCATCTCGTCCAGTGACCAGCCCAAGGTGACCCAGATAGACACGCACGGCATCCCCTCGGGGCAAGTTTATTCCTAACAGCGGCGGGAGGCGAGTTGTTGCCGCTTTCCATGAATGGCAACTGTCGAAATAACAACACCCTGACGGTGCATTAACGTCACTTTTTCACCAGAGAGAAGAGGGGGGGCATGGAGACTGCTGTCGCATCTATGCCGTATCAACCATCAGTGGTCCTGTCTGCTCCAACATTCTGAGCCGTCGTTCCAGTCAGCATAGAAGTCAATCCAGAGCTCCAGTCCTTCCCTCCGAGCAAAGCAGCCTCCACCACAACTCGAGAAGAATCCAAACTCGGGCACAAAGCGGTCCAATCGGTGCTTGAACGGAGTCTGCAGTGCATTCGGCGCATTTCTCAGGCCTTTTCGACCTGCACGTGATAAATCTTGCCCTGAGCGCTCACACTTCTCCGCTTCCGGCCAGACCCGCAGACAGCGCGTGCCATAAGAATCCTCGAGAGGGCGCGTCACGGTCACGTCTCCTTCCCCCGCTTCGTGTGCTTCGTGTTTTCCAGCCAGTTCGCACAGCGTGCTCTGGCGGAAATTGTGAAGGCAGCTGCGGGTGCGGGTTGCGATGCTAACTGGGGAGTCGTTTCAAGGGCTCCTTGAGCTTGGCGTGGAACGATAGAATCTTCTGGTCTCGGAGATTCCCATCTTAATGATGGGAATCTCCGAGACATCTTGCGGATGTCCATGGCTTATGGCCAAGCGAATAGGTTAGTACTAGTGTTCCACGCTACTATATGCCACTTCCGCACAGCGCCCCAAAAAAGTACTGGTACGTAACGGCCTGTCAGTGCTCCAATACCTGTTATCGTCAGCTCACAAGGAGCGAACGGTCATGCGCCTGCAGCAACTCCGGACTCCCCTTAATCCCCGCACAAGGCAGCGCACGCAAAGTTCATACCGCATCTATCTATCTTGTTCTACATCTCTTCAATCTCTCGCAGTCTCGCCGTATCGGGGACTAGCAGAGTGGGAGATCAAAATACGGGGTTCGAATTTGCTTGATGTGCTGTGCAGATTTGAGGTTCTCGATCTATTGCTGTCCGGGCTCGCGGATTGGCTGGCCATGGGCCCACTCTACGGCATCTTCCTCCTGCTCGGTTCATCACCGGCCGCGACCGAGCTCCGCCTCCGTCCTCCCGTGTTCCCCTCTTCCGCCATAAATAATTTCAGCACTTCCGAGAATCTCAAAAATTGTGGATCGCTTCGATCGGGCGAGATCACGGCCTGCCCTGGTCACCGAGTGTGATGAAAATCGCGGGTGTGTGCAAGGTTGGTTACGCGCCTGCCTTGGTCGATTGTTATGACGCTATGAGATATGCAAGTCATAACGAATGTCCCACCGATGGGGAATGGTTTATGACTGATGAGACATTCAAGTGGTCTATGAAATTCCAGTGTGAGAGAAGTGATCCTTTCTTCCCTCTTATTGGACGGGCCACTCACCTTCGACCACAGAGAGGAACCACTCCCCTTGCAAATCTGCACCTTCCTTCCTTTCCCTCCTCGGTCATTCCCTGTGCCTGCCCGTCAAGGCTCATAAGTCTGCGTATCTACCTTACAAGTCCGCTCGCTTTCCCTTTCCTTTCCTCTCTCTCGATCCCTCCTCATCCCTCTTCACCGAAGCTCTCCCCCGCCCCCTGATCGTCCTCCCCTCCAATAGACCAGTCATGTCCGCTGCGAACCCCGGTTATGCGCCCTCTCCCACCCAGATGGACTTGACCGATGACCTCGGTGGTCTCTTTGTCGGCATGATAATCAGCACGATGCTCCTGGGCATGGGGCTTGCACAGACGTGGTTCTATTACCGGTGCGTCTCTCTGAGCGTTCGCTCAGCCGATTGGAGTGTGTGAGATGCTCACCCCGAGACTCTAGTACATTCCCAGATGATCCAATTTTCACCAAGTGGATGGTAGGGGTCAGCTGCTTCGTCAACGTCTTGCATGGGATCATGCTCCCCAAGTGTATCTGGTACTGGGTGGTGGTCAGTCCGAACCTCTATCTTTCCTTTCACGCATGCTGACTCACAATAGACAAACTGGGGCAACACGGCGTCGCTCAACTACGTCGACTTCTCGTACAACGTCAACCTCACGCTCACAGGCCTCCTATCTTTCCTCGTACAGGTCTTCTTCGCGCACAGGATCTATATCCTCTCCCACAGATCGCTCTTCCTGCCCATAATCATCCTCGTCCTCTCCCTCCTGCAGTTCGCGTTCTCCTTGGCAAGCACGATCCGCGCATTCCAGCTCGTACTACAGAGCAGCTTTGGCGTTTTCACGTGGGGTGTTGATGTCTGGATGTATTGTGCCGCTGGGGCGGATATCATCATCGCTGCGAGTGTGGTGACCTATCTCCGCCGGGAGGGCAAGGCTGCTTGGGGAGGGACGAAGGGAATTGTCGAGAAACTTATCGTCATTACTCTAGAAAGCAACTTGTAAGCCCCACGGATGAACATCATGTAACACTTGTGACGCACGCATCAGGTTAACGGCGATCTTGTCTATCATTGTGGCCATCTTGTTCACCACCACCCGCAAGTAAGTCCCGTTTCTCATATCCGCTTCGTGATCTTATGCTGGAGCAGCGGATGGCCGAATGCCATCAATTTTGTTGCTGTTCGGATGTACTTCATTTCGCTAATGTGAGTACAACCACGCATATATGCGTCTGCCTGTTTCTGACTCTACCTCTAGGGTCAAGTAAGTCTCTGATCTTTTGTCGAAGTGTTTGTAGCTCACGAGTGTTCGCTCGTTCTGCAGCATCAATGGTAAGCTGAAGTCGCTCCAGTGTGTAGTCGTACTCAGGTGACCACAGCCCGCCATGAGCTGACCAAGAAGCTGGAGTCGTCTGGAGTAGGTGCTCCTGCATTCCACATGTCCCCAGTGAACATAGGACCCAGAAACCTCGGTGACAACGTGCGCTCTGAACATTCTGACCCTTCATTAACTGATTGTGAGTTTCCAGTTGGCAAGCAACATGCTCAGCGGCGTGCGAATCATGTCTCACACTACGACTGAGCTCGATGAGCCTCTACCCAGAAACGCGGGTCGCAGAAATGGTATCAATCACGTAGAGCTTGGTGTCGCCTCGAAGATCAACGAAACCGACGAGGTAAATTGCGAGGATACGGACACCTTCTAGCCGAAGGTTGACAACACTCTCTAGAACTCTGTACTTGGGGAATCACCCCCCAAAGGCTCGTTCTGGGTTGCCGACTAGAAGTACGAGCTATTCTTGCATATCGTCTTGGTCTTCGAAGCGGTGCTGAGCGGATCCACTGAGCTACGTGTCAAACGACCTTCGTATATGCGCCAAAAACAAACGGAGGAAGCATTCTCGTGTTGTCTGGTAAAATCTTCCTCTCAAGTAATTACTGTACGATTCGTATATTGTTTGCGGTTAATAATGGAAAGCAGTCACAGAATGGTGCACAGAAATTTCCATGGCAAGTGGGGAGACAGAGCGGTCGTCGCGTCAGAAAAGGGTCGCCAGAAATTGACAAAAGCTTCCGCTTTGCCCTTGTTTGACAGAGGCACCGCAGCCTTCTTTTCTCTTATGCTTATGCCGTAAACAATCGCCACGCGCGCTTACACACTCAACATACCCAGACACACACAACTTGCAACGTATACCATCTGTCTCCCTTATACCGTATTGGGTAGTGTATCTCAGCCATCTGCCGATCAATATCGCAACCGAACAACCTTAATCTGACACCTAAATCTCTGATAAACTGATAACAATCGCGTATGCCTCAAATCGGCGACTACCTCGCGCAGCTCTGGTCTAACGGCAATGTCTTGGAGGAGCATTCGATCGAGTGGGATCTCCAACGCGGAACAGTGACATGTCACGTACTTGGCGCGCCAGCTTCTGTGAGTCAAACACCCTCCCTATCACGTCACACGACTGGTATTTACGGTCACGTGTCTACTCGCTGCTTTCATGATAGGAGTTCTCCCTCGCCGTGCACTTCAAGAAGGCCGACAAGGCGGTGCGCATCGAGTTGCTCGCAGATGGCGAGGTGCTCGATGTGCGAATTACAGATAAAGGAATGAAAGAGGCGTATATTACTGGAAATCGGCTGAGTAAAGATGAAGTACGGCCGTTCCGCTTTCGATCATCAGGATACGACGGTAAGCACTTCTGTATTATGTTAAATTATGCGGGACTGATATTCCGATAATGACAAAGAAGATGACCCTGATCATCCACCCGGAGGAACGATCACAGTCGAGTTGACTTTTGTTGAAGTCATCCAGCACGAGCGTATTAGACTCGATGAACCAGGATTCCAGGCGCAGAGTGATGTTGTTGGCTCAGTGCGGTAAGAATCTTCCCTTCACTATATATTTGTATTGACATGCATGGTGGTCTAGGATGGGTCAAATCGTGCGTAGACCGCGACTAGATCCGCGGCAAAGCGCTGCCTTTGACTTTCTCCCTGAATGGGGTGACCGGCCATTTGCTACTTTCCATTTCAAGCATCGTCCGAGACGTAGGTCTGTCTGTATATTGCCTCATCAACTACTCACAATGTTCGATACGGTAGGGTGGATAGAACAAAATGGGATGATACGAGGTGACCAGGTTTATTGTAGTCTCATGATGCCATCATGCTCATCCGTTGATAGGTCGTCCTACGGCATCTCGGTCACCAGCGCGTGCCGCACGATGAAAGGATGGGGGGACGCCATTGTTGATCACGTGAGATGAAGAGTGCCTCTTGTAGGCCTTAGGGCCCTTATAATGTTACGACCGCTGTTGTTGTGCAATATTCGTATGTGCACTTCTACCATGTACTCGTAGGGAACTCAGTACGATACCATCAAAGCGAATTTATCAGAAACGAGCTTGTTTGAAATGAGGATCAAGAGACGAACCGGAAAAGGCTCATTTGTTTCCGCGGAAGCCAGGCTTACTCCCTCACTGGCCATGAGGTTACGAGAAGACACGCGCCTTTGCCCACACCTCGCCACCGTGTTAGCGCTCTTCGTCACTCGCCACTGAGGTCATGTTCTCTGCCGCCTTCCACTCTTGAGTCTTTTGCACCACCTAGTATAGATCAGCAACTGCGGAGGCTTTGGCAGCGGAAGATGCAACTTGGACCGTATCAATGCATCCTGGTAAGCAGTGACATCGCCCTGCCGGAGTACGGTGTCGAGGTGGATGAGGCAAGCAATGAGGCGGTTTGCTGGATTCCAAGCGATGAAGGCTCTGTGCGTGTCTTACATCAACATACGCGCTCCTTGCCAACCCAAGTGATACAGGCGTTTAGAGTGGAATGTGCTTTTGGGGGCATGGTGCACGAGACCGACGGGATTCGCATGGAGCTCTATGCCGATGGGGAAATGCTTGATACCAGGATTGCCGTTGATACCAATGAAACCGTTATGAATGGCCTCAGGACTAACAGCTGGAACGTTTTGCCATATCTGTTCAAACCGGCGGTGAAACCAACTGAGGGTGAGTCGTATCCTAACACGCATGACTCCTCCATGACTGCTCACGTAAAAATCAGATTTTGACGAAGATGAAATGGCTGTGGAGGAACTTGATGATATTCAAACATGGAGGAAGAGAGGCGTCATTACATTGCGGATGACACGCGTGGACGTTCTCTATCTCCAGCCACTGAAGGATCACGAACCGAGCTCGCAAATGCCTGCGCAGGAGCGCCTTAAGACTGTTCTGTGAGTCACATGTCTGGCTAGTTCTTCCTTCATCCTCTGATCAACACCGCAGAGTCGGAGAGAAGGGTCACTCACCGACGAAGAAATCATCAAGGAAAACTGTATCTTGGGCATGGGGAGAAGATGGCGACCGTCCCTGCGCTACATTCCACTTTAAGCATCGTCCACAAGGTAAGAGCCTCTCAATGCTACACCCCTCCAGCGCTGATTCCTGTCATAGAGTGGTTACAGGCATATGGTTTTGCGCGTAAGTATTGATATCCTGACACTACAGCACGGTCGCTGACCTACGCTTTAGCACGAGACATCGTCAGCGACCTCGACTTCAACTCTTTCAATCTCTCAGGCGAGGCCGACTATGTAACCGATATGAAGAGAATGACACTCCACCACCGATCGCGAGTAACGTCCTGAATTGCGGCGGCTTGGAACTGTATCTCATCCAATTCTGTATGGCATATCTCATCGATCTTTCTGGCTCATTTCAATTTTCCCCATTGTTCTTCTTCTGGATACCACAAGCTTGGGATTCCCAACTGTCAAATTCAAAATAGTTTTGTCGACCTTGATACAATGCATTTTTTCTGCATTCCCACCCACCGATTGCGAGCGATTGAGCGGAACCCAGGGTTGTGGCGCAGTGAGAGCATAGAATTTCCAGCATCGACAGGCGCACCGCCAGCGATCAAGCAGAGAGGCGTCGGCGTAACACCTCAAAATCCGGGTCTATCTCCGTTCCGCAATATAAACCCCGGAAATGGCACCCTGTGCAAGGGAACCTCTGATTGCCATGTCAAATTACAGATCGGGCTCCGAGCGCTTCCGTCGGTTAAAGGGCGCTTTTTGAGAAGCAGATGGACTGCTCTTCACACGAAGGGTCGAGAATTCAGGGTACAGCACGAGGTGCGCCGGGACAAGAGCGTTGCAGGTGTCCCGGTGAGCTGGGTTACCGATGAGCGCAGGCGGCGTGTGCCAGGCCGGGCACTAAATGTAATCGAACCATTTACGTCTCACTCGCAGGGGCCGAGTCTCTGGAACGGACCTCTCATCACTCGCCTCGTGCCACAAATATCTCTGCGCACGTTCACCCTCTCTACTCGCTAGAATGCGAAACTTCAATATACAACTGGAAACCGTTGTAACAATATCGCCATGATCATTTCCACAACATCTCCCCACAACTGTACTTCTCTTCTCCACATCCATAGCAACTCGGAATATACGGAACCCAGGCACGATCGGAGGCCCGCGTGATTCCTTCTCAAGATAGGTGAGGTTCTGATCGGAGTCCACACATGCCCGACTCGGACGCGTGGGCACTTTCATCGCCTTTTGCGACTCGACCTGTATCAGAATTGTATGGTTTTCAAACAGAGAGAGGGACTGAGAAGATAAAATATGTTGACGCTGACTTGTTGCGTGCGTCTCTGAAATACTCTTACATGGGTCAGGAGAAGCTGTCGCCGAGGAGGCCGGATAGGGACTGTGAGAACCGAGAATAACCGAGGCTTCTTCAAAGAACGCGCTGATTCGAGCAACTGTTTTTGAGTAACTACAGTGAGTAAGATTAGAAATACGGCGAGATGTAAGTAACGCTGAGAATAACCTCTTAATAACCTCCCTATGTCCGTCTTTATATCTGAAGGGTCTACAAAGTAAATTGAGAAAGAAGCTCTCCGAATATACAAGTCTATTTCCATAAGCGCACATTCAGCCTCCGAAAACGGGCGGAGCTTTGCATGGTGATGTAAGGAACAGCGTGACAGCGTGACTTGACGGGTGCCGAGGCTGTATGGCCAGGGCCCGTTCCGCGCCTAATGAGAACTCTGTCCGGGGTCCCCAGAACCTTGCACCTTCTCACTTGTTACGCAAACCTGTGCTGACGGTCGATGAAGTCCGCATGGACATCAACAAGTTCTCACTGTGTCCTATCTCACGAAGACTATCTGTACCGAATCGGGAGCGTCGTCCAGAGACACTTTCCAATATTCAGGTGCCGCCTGACAATGCTTTGATTCTGCCGGATGTCGTCTGCATGGACAATAGTCCTGAATTTTGGGGGCACGACGTGAACTTGTTGCTATCAGAAACGCCGAGGGAGACCACCCTTAGCTTTACGTGGGGTCGTTTCTAGCGTGAAAAGCGGCGGAAATGGCCCATTTTATCCAGCTAATAGGCGGAGGCGGGCGAGGCTAGACTGCGCTAAGGCAGGTGATGCGTACAGCAATTACATGGTAACAAGGATCGTATGAGGACCGAGGTGAGGATGGCGTTTCTGCCGAGGTGAAATGCTGAAAAGGGGGGCCAGGAGGTTAGAAGCCCCCGTGCCTTCTTTGGTCCATGGATGCAAGAAGGCAGCGGGTGAAGTTGCTGTACTTGCATCCGTGGGTGAGACAATTATCCCAACAAGGAAATGGACTTGCAGTTGGGGCTGGAATGTGGCTTTTCGGGAGATTAGGAAAGCTTCTCTTGGTCACGTTCCTCTTTCCTTTCATCACATATCTTTCGCTCAACGCCGCAAGAGAGTCGAATGAGATCGGGATAACCTTCCTTCTGTCTCACCCGCACCCACAAATACCCCGTTCACATCGACGATCCGTCCACTCCTCTCCTTTTCCCAAGTCATCACTCTCTTGACCACCACACCACTCACTCCCCCTCCTTCGTCCCCGCTTCCCACATCCACTTGCTCCCCACTAGCCGTCGTTCCCCCGCGTACCCTCAACCACAATGTCTCTCGCAGCTCTCCCCGACCTTCCCGCCTATGTCCCATCCCCTACCCAGGTGGATCTCACTGACTCGCTCGGTACGTACTCTATGCCTCACAGAGCACAATAGGAGGCGCATATACTTACCCCTGACAGGCGCGGTCCTCATCGGCACCATGATCGCGCAAACGCTCACGGGCGTGTCGGTCTATCAAACCTGGTTTTATTACAAGAACTTCAGCAAGGACAGCTGGCAGATGCAGACCCTCGTCTACGGCGCAGCCTTTCTCAACTTCCTGCACTCGGCCCTCTTACCCAAGTGTGTCTACTTCTGGTTCGTCACCCACTGGGGAAACCTCGTCGGCCTCGACTTTGTGGACTGGTCCTACAACATCAATCTCCTCCTCAACGGTATCCTCGCTACTGTAGTACAACTTTTCTTCGCATGGCGCGTCTACACTCTCGGCAGTCGTACCATCAAATGGGTCGGCATGCTCGTTGCTGGTGTCATCATCCTTATTTCCGTCTTCCAACTCGCATGGGCCATCGCGAGCACCATCATGGCTTTCAGGCTCGTCAGGCAGAGCTCTTTCGGCTCCTTCACCTATGGTGTCTGGTGCTGGCAAGCTGGTGCTGCCGCGGCAGTATGTAGAATGTGGTGAACACGCGCATATAGCTGACATTTTCAACAGGATGTCGTCATTACTATCGCTCTGGTGTACCTGCTCCGTACAAACAAGACCGCGTTTAAGCGCACCCAGTCCGTTATCGACAAGCTCGTTGTCATCACCATCGAGACTAACATGTACGCGACGTTTGTCTTGCACGTGACTAACGTGGTTTGACACTTCAATAGGTTAACGGCTATTCTGGCCTTCATCGTCGCAGTGCAGTTCGGTACCATCCGCAATGGCTGGCCCAATGGCGTCAACTTCGTCTGCGTCCGTTTGTACCACATCTCCCTCATGGTGAACGTCAACAGCAGGCACGATCTCATGGAGCAGCTCGCCGGCAGCCGCAGCTTCCAAATGACACCTAGCCCTGCGGTGAAGAAGTACGGCTTGTCCAAGCCTGGTAATGGCAGCACCGGTGCTATCGAAGATAGCGGCTTTGCGATGTCCGCTGGAAGGAGGAGGAACGTAAGGAGCTGTTCAACACCTCGGATTTCAGACGTTAACCTTCCGTGCAGGACCCGATCCAGGTCACTGTAACTACACAGCATGACCGTGATGGCACGGTGGGTGCCTCACCTTACGACATCGAGCGCTCAGACGTGGACGAGTCTGTTAAGGCACAAGCCCTTGACTCGGAGGATGAGTTTGAGAAGTACTCCAACCGCGTCTAGACGAGTAGAGAACGACCATGTGTCTGTCGCTCCTTTCATCCAACCTCGTCTCTCGTTTCTCTGTTCTGGTCTCGATCTTGGCTCTCGTTTCTTGGTCTTCGTCCGTCCTTGTCTCTTGCGATGCCCTCAAACTGTCCTCCCAGCAGCACAGGCACAATTCCCAGTCTCACTTCTTCGCCGTAGACCCCGTCGCACCACACACTGCATTATCAAAGCAAACCAGACACTGGACTTGTCTATGCATACTCTCACTGCCGCACATTCTCTTACACCCCCCCTCCAGCGACCCCATCGTCGATATGTTCCTCCAACATCCACATCCACAACCATGTGCCCACATCTACAATTCGCTCGAGACCCACGGTCTCGCGTATGCACATCATCTCTTACCGTTCAACACAACGAAGATATCGGTGACGGGGCCGCACAAGCTGGCGTAAAAAGCGAGAAACTGTGGAAGGAAAAACATGTGCATTGCGCTGCTCTTCTTCATGTATCATTTTTGGCGAGATTCTAGTCTTGCATACTTTTTGACTGTCTATGCGATAAACTGAATGGGGATGTAGTCATGCGAAAATAAGAACTGTTGTCTGTTCACAATATTGTGTGAGCCAACAATACTTTGAAAATTCCACAAGATCGCATGTATTCCAACTCATTTGTCGACTTTCGAAATTGTTGCCCAAACTTATGGCTAAGAACGTCAACATTTGTTGCACACAACTAGAAGATGGAAGTTTCCTGAGAAAATTCCATCATCCAGTTGAGGGATAGAGGAAGAACAAAAAAACTTCAATCCTTCATGCTGGCAATCATTGTCAACACTTGTTTGGGTAACCATTCATTCCACAATCACACAACATGATTGTACCCTCTCTTCAACATTCTCCTCAGGCAACCATCATTATTTTGAATCTTCTGCCCGACCATATCCTGACAAGCTCATTTCACACATCGACAGGCTTCTTCTCGACCCCCAACTCATGTGCCACTCCTTCCACAAACGCTTGCATCTTCAATTCCGCATCGACAAACGCCTCGAGAGCATCTCCCAGTCTCTCCCTCGTCACCGGATCCGCATGGATAGCCTCGTCCAGCAGTTCCCCGTTGTTGACGAGATAGTCCACGTCGGGGCTCGCGAGCCGCCCGTCCCAGTCGGCAGAAGCGAGCGGGTCGGTGTTTTCGAGCATTTGGAGATGGGGGGGTAGAGCGGGCGGGTTGGAGTATGCGGGGAGGTCTTTGGGCCGTGAGGGTGGGGGAGAGGTAGCCGGTGTGGATTTGAGAGCGTCGAGCACCGGGCCCGGGAGGGTGACGGCATGACAGCCTAGTTCGATAGCTGCCATCGCCTCCTTTGCGCTTAAGAAACTGCTTTATCGTCAGATACGTACCCCTGCGGATCAGGATGAAGTCGCACCTAGCGAGCTTGACAAGTGGCATCCGCTCGCCCGTCTCTTTCGCGAGCTTCGTGTATGTCTGTACTATATGCACGATCCGAGCCGACATGGGATGATCCTTCGCGGGATCGGCGACATCCGGCCAGAGCGACTTGTCAAAGTGTGCACGGAGCTCTATCGCCCAACGGCGTCAGCTATGTTCGAGCTAACACGGAAGGGGGGGGGGGAGGGGTACCGTTGAAGTACGGACTGATGGACAAGCACCCAGCTTGAGCAGCGGCAATCGCTTGGGGCAAGCCAAACAACGCCGTCCCAAGCGTCTCGATCCCACTCTCCCTCAACGGACAGACAGCGTTCAGTGCCGGCCCGGTAGAGGGGATCTTGATACACACGCGGGACTTGGGGATCCCGACTTTTTCCAGTTCGTCGACGTAGGACCAGGCGTGGGAGATGACTTCGTCTTTGTCGTATGCGAACCGGCAGGAGACTTGGAGCAACACGCGGCCGGTGATGTTAGGTATGTTGCGTGCGCAGAGCAGAGCGCACTACAGCGAATGCGGAACAATATTCAATCAGTCCAGCAGGAAATGACCGAATTAATGAAGACGTACGATCCGATCACACACTTTCTCCCACCCCCGCACCCAATACTCCCTCACAGCGCCCTCGACCAACTCCCTGTTCTCAGGCTTGGTCATCTCGTCCAGCGCCCAGAGCTGGTTCGACGTCTGGTCATGCGGCTTGAACGGGATCGAAGTGGAGATTGTGGGAGAGAGGGAATCGACGTCGACGTTCAGGTGGGCTTCGAGGGCGTCTAACAGGGTGGCCATGGTGTCTTCTCAACTCGATTCAGGTGATGGATGAGGAGAGAAGGGAGAAGGGGTACATGATCCCCAGGTGCTGCTGTAGGGTGCACTGGCATGCTGGAGGGCGGTGGACAAGCAAAGGAGGAGACTCGTGATCCCCTACAACGTCGGACATCTCTCGGCACAATGTAACGGAGATCGGCCCGAGCGCTTAGGTCGGCTCCCGAGTGTAAAGGATTTATTAATAGGCGGATTTCTTGGTTGCTTTGTTTGACTTTTCAGATATGGTGACTGTTGAGCGGGCGTGAACAAGAGCACGAACGTGTGCGCCTGAGCGTATCACCGGCGGATTGCTACCGCAGCTCCCAGGAGAAACAAGGAACAAACCGGTTATTAAGCAATCATATACGCATTACAATCGCAACACTTTCCATCCCATCACGCCCAACTCCCCTCACCTACGAATACCCCAAAGCCTTCCTCGCCATCCCCACCAACAGTTCCTTGCTCTTCATTGTTCTCGCAAACCAATCGCCCAACATCAAGCCCCAAAGCAGGCCCACGTAGGCCGATCCCCCCGTTTTCCCATTCGTGATCAAGATCATCTCAATCTGAGGCTTGTATTTCTTTTCCGGGGCCTGGCCAGCAGTGAGGGCGAGGATGTTGGAGGAGATGAGCGACGCGTGCGACGGGTATTTCGCTACTTGCTTCTGCTCGGGAAGGGAGGTGATATCCCCTGCTGCGAAGACTGTTGGGTGACCGGGAATCTGCAGTGTAGGGAGGACAGTGACGCGGCCTTGGGCGTCCACTGTGTTGGGGAATGCGGCGCGTATGAGGTCGGTGTTGGGCTTCCCTCCGCGGGTGGGGATAACGAGGTCGGCTTGCAGGATCTTCCCGTTGCGGGTGGTGACGCTCTCCCCAGGCGCAGGAAGGGTGTCGACGTAGTCCGAGAAGAGGAACTCTACGCCTCGCGAGGAAAGGCCTTGAGCTACACACTGGCGGAACTTCTCCGGATAGGTGTCGTTAAGCAGCGCCCGGTCTCCGTGCACTAAGGTGACTTTCTTTTCCTACGCAGGGATTAGCGATGCTCACAGCCCAAGAAGAGAGTAGGCGCGCACAGGCCAAATATCCTTTATCTCTCCTGCCATCTCTGCCCCTACTGCGCCCCCGCCGACGAGTACGATGCTCCGAGCAGCGTCGATTCGCTTATGCCAGTCTTGCGCCCACTGCACTGTTTCGGGTTTCGTATCCGGGAGAGCGAGGGGTCCTTCGAAGGTGCTTCCAGTAGCGAGCACTAGGATGGCGTACGGGATGCGTTCTCCAGACTGGAGCACTACTTCTCCTCCTGTACTCCCTTTTGCAGGGAGGATAGACTCGACTTTCCCCACGACGAGCTTCCCATTCCCGTCGACCCAGTTCTTATCCAGCGGGATGAGGGCATTCTCCGCGATGTGGTGGTCAGCAGCGACGACCATCCTGATCATCGCTGGCCAGTGGATATAGTACCCTCGCTGATCGACGAGGATGATGTTGTATTTCTTTGGAGAGGATTGGGAGAGGTGGTGTGCGACTCTGCTGCCTGAGCCGCCTGCGCCGAGGATGACGATATTGGGATTGGAGGAGTCGTTCGACATTGTTCTTGCTGGGGGTTGCAGAGCAGACACTGTGTGCGATTATATACCATTTCGACGTGATCAATTATCTTTGGAAGGCGTCAGTAATTTATGATTCGGAAATTGTGTTCCACTTACTGCGGTTGAATTCTTGACTCATCCATGATGACATGTAATTGATCCCGGATTATCAACCCTTTGTAAAAGACTTGGCAAGGGGACGTAAGCAGCATGTGTAAGAGGGGTGCATGTGGAGGGCGTCGTGGATGAATGCCTTGAGTACAGTCCAAGGTCGTCTAAGTGCGAGATGAGGGGATTGCACTGGGACGTGCAGGGTCGTCCCTTTCACCGATAACGTTTACAAAGGTAGGCAGTTCTGGGAAGAAGAGTATTACGCAGTCGTGAATAATGCATTTGCAGATAGACTTGGCTTACCTACGCGCCATCCAGGAATTTCCAGACAATCCAGAGCTCAGGATCCACATCGTCTACAAGCATGGGTTCCCCACAGTTAGACAGTACATTCTCGAGAACCATGTCAAGTTAGAGCCAGAATAACAGGCTATTCAAGTTCGAGTTGGTGCAAAATTCGGTCGATGCTTGGCCGGAGACATGTCCGGAGGAGCGTCGCCGTTAACGGTACTTGCTGCGCACGAGCCAGGGACAAAACCATCATGATCTGGCCTGATCTGTGTTTGTTTGATTGGAGGGCAGTGTATTATTGTTAAGGGATGGATTAACCAGAGTTGACCATGAGTGCCATAATTGTCGTACAGTGCTTGGAGGTAGGAGGGTGACTTGACGTCAGATGCATGATTCGATGAGATATTCACCTGCCATAACTCGATAACATCAACATACACCCGCACATCCCCCATCCTCTAACTCAGTTGCAAATGTCCAGTAAAGTGTGGAATAAATACTTATGAGATAGACTTACTCTTTGAGTATGATGGACGTGGCTGTGCGTTCAATGTTCACGCGACTGTTCCTCAGCGGCCCCTTGCTGACCTCTCACTTACTCTCTTCGAACAAGTAGTTAGACCTTTATCTGATCTAACATTGGCAAACTCCCATCTTGACCTCTTACCACCACCATCTCGTAGTTCTACACAGTCACGTCCAACCACACCGCAACACTGGCGTCAACCCAACCACTACCACCGCAATGAGACTCGGCAGCTACTCCGCCATCATCACCTCTAACGAGTCCCGTCTGGAGGAGTACCAAGTACAGGTATCTCATGAGGGGAGGATGGCTACATGCTGGGTGGCGTCAAACGAAGGCCAGGTACGTCCTTCTCTTCACTATCTTCCCACATACATCTATCTCTACCCGCGCTTATGACTCCTTCCTACTCCTATGAGTCACCTACTCCTGTGCCTACGCGTCTCTGAACTCGGCTGACGATCACCAGAGGTTCGGCGTGAACTGCAACCTTGGGAAGGGGCAGGATACGCTCCGCATCCGGCTGTTCGCGGACGGAGTCCTCCTCGACAAACGGATAGCAGATAAGATGCACCACTGCTGTTTATCTGGGAACCGTCTCAACTCGAGAGAGAAAAGACCGTTCGAGTTCGCTCAGGGAGTGGTGCCTATTGAAGGTGCTCTTCTCCCTCCTCCTATGCACGGGTCACTAACCCCTTTGTTTAGAGTTCGACCCCCCAGAAGTGGAGGAAGACGAAGATGAGGAAGACGGAGCTGCTAGGATCCAAGCGAGGGATACGGAGATGTGGTCCGAGAGGGGGACGATCACTGTCGAGTTCTTTCGAGTGAAGGTAGAGTATGGCCAGTTGCCCCCGCCCGAGGAACATCGGTATTTCGCTACGAGCAGTCAAGGGCTGCACACGATCCGGTGGGTCCCCTATCCTAGTCATTCGTGTGACGTGAGTTGATCGCATGCGCAGAGTGGGGAGAACGGAAATAAGTCACAGGCTTAGGCTCAGAAATATCATAAACGTCGAGCCGGACGCGCAGGACGAACCGCTCGTGACGTTCAAGTTCAAGCACAGGCCTAGAGCGTGGCTGGAGATGTACGGCATCATACCGCGGGGAGAACTGGATCTTATAGCCGGGTTGACGCTTTCCTCCCTAGAGGGGGAGGGGGAGGAGAGCAGGAAGAGGAGGCGGAGTCCGACACCTGTGTATGTGAAGAAGCTTGCTAGGCTCGGGATGGGCGAAGACGGCGAGGAGTCCGCGGAGGACGAGCAGAACATGGACGACTCTGGCCAGCCAAGGCATACGCTAAACCATACCCGTGTAGCGGACGAACCGCTCATGACTACCGACCCGGAGGACGATGCGGACTCCTCCTCGCCTTCATCAGAAGGAAACGCATCTATTGCTGCCCAGCCAGGGACACCGACGCTTACTCCTCCTGCAAAGTCGAGGGCTTTGGACCTGGGGCTGTCTACGTCTGTCCCGCTTACAACGAACGGGATGGGCCAGTTCTCATTTGCTTTACCACATGGTCAGGGAGGACCGGGAGCGCTCGAGCTGGAGAATCAGGGTCATGCTGTTCCAGCACCAGTAGGAGGGCTGGGAGGAGAGGATAAACACGGGGAGACATTCCTCCTCTACCGAGATGGAGGGGACGAAGATTCCCCCATCCAGCCCCGTACCCCGACGCACCCTCACGCCCACACGCACACGCACACGTACATGCAAGAAAATGGTCGAGATGCAGACGGAAGGAGCCCGACGAAGCGTAGGAGGTCAGAGGGCATGCGCTCCATGGCCGAAGGCGAGGGGAGTGGGAGGCCGTTGATCACCCCGCCGGTGGAGATGCCCGAGGTGGACACGCGGTCCAACCTCCCTTTTGTGGAAATGGAGACGGGGTTCGTACCCTCTGGTATGCTGGTGATGGATGGCGATACCCCGACAATGGGGGATTCGATGGACCCGACGCCGACGAACTCGATCGCGCCCACGCCAACACCGACCCCCCAGTTTGTGCAAGAAAGTAGCATGTGCACGCGAGCGGCCGACGGCCCGCCTATACCGTCAGATGCTATGGAGAGCGATTGACAGTGCTGTACATTTCTTGTGGTGTGTGGAGACACTTGGCTGGTCAGTTGGACCTCTGAAAAATGACGCTGTTGTTGCTTGGACAGCGTTGCTGTACGTTTTCTTTCTAATGGCTTGCATTCATACATCTCCTACACGATCCCATCCCATCCCATCCCGTTCTCATGCAATCCCACCACCACCACCTTCCTTGCATCGAATTCCCCTTTTCTGCATCCCCTGCATGCCTCTGTCTAGTGATATCATGTATACACTGTGTCGTGTACCTATGCTCGAATGAATGAATCCAGTCACGTGTCCCGGCGTGAACCCGCTTGTTGAGGTCGTCAGGCGAGCGTGACTTCGTCGTCGGACACCGATCATCCCACTAACGAACATCTCGTGCCTCACTCAGGAGTTGTCAGATACGACACCGCTGCGAACCCCCTGACTGGTTAACGAATAAGGGGCGACCCCTTCCTTGTTAGTACGACGCGCGACTCACGAATCGGTGGCTATCTCGTGCTTGTACACTGCGCTTGCCTGTCACTGTCACCGTTACTCATAACGAGTACATCTACATTTGAAGCCCTTATTTACCAGAACAGCCTATCAGCATCTTATCCCTCTACTGTGCACTAGCGAGTGAGTGCAGAGTGAGAATTGAGTACACAGGCTGACGCTGGCAAGATAAGGATGCGTTCCAAGTTCAAAGACGAGCACCCGTTTGGTCCGTCCTCCCTCTCCTCTTCCTACATGTCAACTCACACTTTATTAGAGAGGCGCAAGGCCGAAGCAGAGCGGATCCGGCAGAAATACCCGGATCGGATCCCTGTGCGTTAGGCGGGAAGGGAGGGAGGATACGCTGACGCTCGCCGTAGGTCATATGCGAAAGGGAGGACCGAACGGACGTACCTATGATCGATAAGAAGAAGTATCTTGTGCCCTCTGTGCGTGCTCGTTCCCGTACGAAGTGAAGTGGGATAGCGGTGCTGATTCGTGTCGGGTAGGACCTCACAGTTGGGCAGTTTGTGTATGTGATCCGCAAGCGGATCAAGCTCGAGCCAGAGAAGGCGATCTTCATCTTTGTCAATGAGATCCTGCCACCGACGGCGTCTCTCATGAGTGCGATATACGAGGAGCACAAGTGCGTTACTCTTATTTGAGCTGTTTTGGGAGTGGAGCTGACTGTTTACGCCAATAGGGATGAAGACAGCTTCTTATATGTCACATACTCGGGGGAGAACACGTTTGGAGAGGAGATGAGATATGAACCGTTGTGATTGTTTGCTGTCTGTGACTGCAGTCTCTCTAGACTGGTGCTGCTCTCTTAATGGCTGGTGTAATGTATCCTGCTGTCTGTCTATCCTTCATCCCTGTCCACTCTTTTCCGCATACGATCGCATTACGACTCCACTTCCTTGTACTTTTACGATTAATGGGATGCTAATCCACTGCTTGCTCACTTGGGTTGTGCCGGTCGAGGACTGTGCGAGCTGACGTTGTCCCTTGGCCGAGGGCGACTCATCCCGACCTCTTAGTGCTCTTAGGGAACACGGAGGCAATTCTCCGCAGCTTGACTGGTGACCACCATCCCGCATACACGTACAACGACGCTTTCTAAAGCAACTTCTCAAGAGCAAACGACCATCTTAACCACCCCGTCTACTGTGTAATAGTGAATAACAGTGAGCAGACCGATGTGAGAGAATGTTGCACTGGCTGATCAAGGGTAGGACGAGAATGCCACGTTCCTCAAAGTTCAAGGATGAGCATCCGTTCGGTACGTCCTCGTCTCCCATCACCATCGAGCTTATGCTGACCTGTCGTTCCAGAGAAGCGCAAGGCAGAGGCAGAGCGTATTCGGCAGAAGTATCCCGACCGGATTCCGGTATGTGAATGCTGGTGCGAAGGGATAGGAGGCGCTTACGTGTGCTTTGTTCTTCGTAGGTGATTTGCGAGAAGGAGGACAGGTCGGACGTCCCTACGATCGACAAGAAGAAGTATCTGGTACCATCCGTGCGTCCATACCTGTTTCGTTAGAATTGGATGCGATGCTGACTACGGTGCATAGGACCTCACCGTCGGGCAGTTCGTGTACGTAATCCGTAAACGGATCAAACTTGCGCCAGAGAAAGCCATCTTCATCTTCGTCAACGATATGAACCCGGCAACTTCGCAGCTTATGAGTGCGGTTTACGAGGAGCACAAGTGCGTCGTCCCGTTAGGCGCCGGAATCGCTGACTGATCAGCGTTGGATAGAGACGAGGACAACTTCTTATACGTCACATACTCGGGAGAGAACACCTTCGGGTGCGAGGAGTTGTGAGATGAGGAACTGTAGGCCTCCAATGGCCGGGATCTCCTCTCTCTTGGCTCTCGCACTCAGTTACTCGCTGGTATAATGTACCCCGGTTACCCATGTCCGTGTCTTCTCAACTTACGATCGCTCCAACGAGTACGCCAATGTAGTTCTATGAATAAATCGGTTTTCCAATCAGACTCCACGCTCACTTTTGCATGAGGTGCTTGTCCAGGTCTGAATGAGGATGCTTCAGGCGTGCGAGGTGACCGTATCATCCCCTTTGTCCCTGCGGCCCTGTGCGTTCCCGAGAGGTGCGTTTAGGGTGCGTAAGCCTCATTGTCACACTGCTGCCCGACTCCAACAATGACATTCCCTTCCCTCTCACAGCCTTCCCAATGTCACAGCGACAATCCTACACCTTGACATTCTCTTCTTCCCTCACGTACAACATTCAGCAACCACCCGACCGACATTCTCACTCATGCTGTCCTCGTCTGGTGAACCGGCACAGCGTTCCTGAGGAGTGGGACACAACCGCTTCTACGCTAGACGCCTCGAGGTCCCAGCCTTTGCCTTGCACATGTCTACCGTGATCGGCCGCCTTTCGTCCATATGGCGAGCTCGTAATCAGAGCTCGCGTAACGTCGTCGACCGTTCAGGAAAGACATTGAACAACATGATATTGGCGTACAACGGAAGGTGATGATATCCACAACGGGCTGAAGGCTTGTAGCCAAATCACCAGCGACAAATCTCTTCTGCTCGTCAAAAAAGTCGCCTTGCCGACCGCGAGACGGCGTTCCCCGGCACAACGTATTCAAGCACCATCCCGGCGCAGCTGGTTTACCATCGGACCGTTTTGCACATGCCTTGCATATCGAACTTCAAGATCTAGAAGTTATAAGCTCTGCTGTAACGTTATGGACAGTGAGTAACCGATATGGATGTCGTGTTCCATGCGTGGCCTTCCCAGTACGCTGAGCTATGCCTGCGCTGCGCTAGAGGGCGTGGGATCTAGACTCTGGAATTCCTTTTCCTGTCAGAACTGCTCAATGTCGGAGCAGTCCCAGAAGGGAATCGGGTGGGAGAGCCCTGTTCGGTTAGAAAGTTGGTAATGCGACTCAGCCTCGCTCCCATCTCCCTGTTATGCTTGTGCTATTTCCAGCCAACCAGTCACTTTTCATTTCCTGCATGCAAAGACACGCCATTGTCCGGTTGATGGCATGCGCATCATTGCCACACCCCGGCCGAGGAGATTAGGGATTAGGTCCTCGAGTTCCGACAATCGGGAAGTTTCGTCCCCAGGAGATCCGCAGATTCCGGAACGAGCTGTGTTCTTACTCTTCCTGGAACGTCAGGTACAGTAAAATTTACGGTCGTATTGTTCCGATTGAATGCCAAGCCGCTCATTATGGTGCAACCCTGCCGAGGTGCGCAGCTTGTCCAGGGAAAAGAAAGAGGGAGGGCTCTGATAGTGGCGGCCGGGCCACCGATATAACAAAAATATCTTGTACGTTCTTAGGATCGTTGACCATGTTTGGCTCAGGACGACTTGTTCCTCCAGCACCCGGGTGCTGCCGCCCTCCCTACTCAAAACTCCTGGTATGATGATGATGCCGAGCAGGGGAGGTGTTTGACCATGATTAACGCCGCGTAACTCCTCTTGGCCCGCGAAACTATGGTAACCTTGTGGAAGGACGTGGGAAAGTGTGGGCGGGTTTGCTAAGTTATACCGCGATTCTGCCGTAGACCTACACGTCGATGTGTGCTGCCATGCAGTCAGGTGACGCTTTCTCCTCAGCCCCGCAGGTAACATGTGGGAGTGATCGTCCTTGGAGGGTGATATCGTCTTCCTTCCACCTGAAGCAACGTATTGGAAACTGCCACAGAAGCACAGGCGTACCGTGATTAGACCAGCTTAGTCATTCTAGTGAGGTAATTCCTCCGATGACCCCTTTCGGGCGCATTTTGCCTACAATGACCCCTCGGGCGCAAATCCCCTGAAATGACCCCAAGGCCTGCCCTAAGTAACCAAATAAGGAAAGCAGTGGCTGTGGCAATAGAAGCACGTGCCTCCGGTCAATCCAACAACGCGTTTTGTGAATGTTTTGTTATTAGAACAGACCTTTTTCAAAAGACAAGCTGGTTGGCATTGTGTATGGTATCTATTATTTTCAAGAACTGCTGCAAAATTCATTGCCTTGCTGTAAAAGTGCGGTGTTTCCTCACCTATGTTTACGATGGTGAAAATCGGTGAATTATTATACGAGGCATCCATGCAGAATAAATTGATATTTACTGTAACATAACTAATGAAAAAACAAAACAAAGCCTGCGAATTAATCGTCGGAACATGCTTTATAAACCGACACGAAGAGACCGGACCCTAGCGCATCTTGAACTGTTATCACCCCTTTCCTTAATTGGAAGGTCTGTGGTTGCTTAGGGCAGGCCTTGGGGTCATTTCAGGGATTTGCGCCCGAGGGGTCATTGTAGGCAAAATGCGCCCGAAAGGGGTCATCGGAGGAATTACCTCTCATTCTGGTAGTCAAATACATCAACACTCGGCCCCGTACCTTCCGGCCCTTTCGCGAATATCCACTTCTTTCATATCCACGAACGATCCAGACCACTCGTTCAAAATACCGAATGCACTTCAAATTATTACTAACTACAGGCGATGAGGTCATCCAAGAAATAATGATACCCGAATAAAGACATTATTCAATCGTTTAGCGACTGCTTTTGTTATAGGCGTAGGTGCCGCGTGTGCGGCGAGGGGAGAGTAGAAACGCACGGGCGGTGCAGTCAAAGAACCCAGGGCGAGAGGGATCGAACCAAAACAAACAAACAACATCGAGGTCCTATATGTCCTCGTCACAGCGGACATCGCAGCCCAGCTCGATGTTTCCTTCCCGTGTGAAGGAGATGATATGGCAGCCAAGAGTGCGGGTGGAAAATCCTGCCTCGCAGTAGGAGCTGCGGGAGATGTAATGAGAATAACGGATCGAGGCAGATGCAATTACGCACAAGTAGTAGTTCCACTTCCTCTTAAAGCTCTCGCACTCAGCCCGTGCCACATTGTACTGTTGGCGTAATTCCGGAACAACAACACTCTCGAAGGTCGTTAAGAAACGGCGCTGCCATTCACGAAGCGTTCTCGAGTAGTGCGGACCAATATTACCGACGGATTCGACAACAAGACGGCCTTCGCTACCGGAGTTGAGAGTACTTAGGAGCAGACTGGCCGATGGCAGGAACCCGCCCGGGAAGATCCATTTTCGGATGAAGTCAACATCCTTCGAATACGCTTTCATCCCTTCAGGGCATTAGTCTCAATGCCCGAAAACACAATATGAAAGAACATACGAGCATCAGGAAGGGTTGAGACTTGGACCACGCCGGCTCCATTCTTCTTCAACATCCTGTTGACCATGCCCCAATACGTGTCCATATATTCGGCGCCAACGTGCTCCATCATTTCAATTGATACGAAGCGGTCGAACTGACTTTCCCATTCGGAAGGAATATTCCGGTAGTCCATAACATGCACGTGAATCCGTTCTTCCAGGCCAGCTCGGGCGATGCGTGCTCGAGCAAGCGCGGCTTGCTGTTCTGAGAGGGTAACAGTATCGATGGTGCATTTTGAGAGGGTTGCAGCAAAAATAGAGAACGACCCCCATCCAGTCCCGATCTCAAGGACCCTGTGTCCATCTCGAATATCGGCCTTATTGTATATGTGTCTGGGAAAGGAAAATGAGCTTTGAAACTGATATAACGGAGCCAGTTTACGTACCTTAGCTTGCGGAGCTGCGCTCGTTCCAGGGGGTCAAGACCGAGCAATTCTTCCCCCTTTCGGCACTCCATCAAGTCCTCGTCTATCGACTCAAAGAGACCACAGGAGTATGTCATGTCACTGCTGAGGAACGCTTCAAACATACGGTTGGACATGTCATAATGCGCTGAGACATTGGCCTTGGCATTGTCGAGTGTCGCCAGCGATGCCGTGAGGTCGAGCAGTTTGCGAGAACCGAAGGTGGGAATGTAGGAAAGATATGACTTAAATGATGATACAGATGCAAGGGAGTCTCGATTGTAGATAAACAGCTGCCACGATGTGAGGCAATACTCTGCCTAGGATGAATCAATGACGCACCATAAAAAGCGACGTTAAATCATCCACGTCTATCTCTCCCATCATGTAGGCTTCTGCGAAGCCGAGGTCGGACGTAGTGAGCACGCGAAGCCAGAAGTTCTCATTCCGTACTGTAATCGTAGCGTGAATGTCGGTGGTATCGCCAACGACATCGTAGACGCCGAGATGAATTTTCCCTTCGGCTTCTTCGGTGGGGAAGTTGTAGACGGTTGCAGGCGTTATAATTCGGAGTTGTCCACGAGTGAGCCCTCCAAGGAAACTACGTCTGTGTAAATGCGACCGTAAATAGGCAAGGGGAGATGCGTACCCAACCACCAGTGATTCTGCCAGGGAGTCGAGCGGCCGCATGGCGACTCTGGCAACTCGACGCCAAAGCGAATCTGACAGACCGGCCTTATGGAGGGAGGGAGAAGCGATTATATCGACAGTTGAAGCCATTATGACAATACAGTAACAAGGATGCGGAGAGCGACAGCGAGGGGAGAGTTACGGCAAACGGTGTTAGCAAGTCCAACATGCTTTTATACGTTTGTGCTTCGTCACACGAGTCTTGGTTGGGTCTCGGAGAGTCGGGAAGAGCCCGGCCGACTGGGAATCGAAGATACAAAACTTGACCAGCCGTCATTGATTTGACGCACGGTAGCAAGAAGCGTTTTGATGATAGTGGGGATGCCATCACGCTGGAGGCTAACACGGAATGCGGGCTGAACGAGGCGTCATTAGGAATACATGCGTGCTTACCAAGAATACCGCAGTAGAGAAATATGCGTTGATCAAAGGAAGTTCCGCGTTTTCACCAAAGCCTTCTGATATACACCCTCTGAAATCTCGACTCAGAAGGCGATCGTGTGATTCTTGGCCGAAGAATAACCCAGCATCGCAAGATGACCCACGTCCGCGGCTTGTCTCGGAGCCGGTCCAAACCAGCATGTCATTCGACAGATCCCGTTGCTGGGAGGACGTCTATCCATTTATTTTACCATCAATGAGAATATTTTGGGTGGGGAAAGATGGAAACAGGGAACTCACTGCGACTGCAATTCCGTGCTGGTCGAGGAAAGAATCCCGTGAACGGCCGAGCGGGACCACTGATGGAATTGAAAGTCCTTGGTCCATTGCGGGCGGGATGAACTCGCCGATACACATGCGTATATGCAAGTGACTGGGAATGAGAGATTGTTTTCTCGGATGCCAGCAGCACAGCAGCATTCGTTCGTCATCTGGACACACAATTGAGGATGCGTTGACCTCATGGGCCGACACATCGTCCCTCCAGAAGGAGACCTCCATCGCTCACATTTTGCCACAGAGTCGTGGCATCGGCCCGTTGGAAAGGTACCCATTCCACAGGTGAAAGGGCAGTACGGGAAGTTGAAACAAGGGGTTGGCGAAGCAAATTTGCACGTACTCGCCACAGGATGGCGCGGACACAAATCCTTCTCGGCTTGTGCCGTGATGTTCGAATTTCATTGCATCAGCGTTAATCCCTTTCACACTCACGATGAGGATGCTCAGCTGAAGCGACTCCTCATGGCAACTGCAACGTGTTCAGACGGTGTGCAGGGTGCGTGCGAATTTTCCGCCCCTACTCCCACCAAGGTTTTCTTGCTTTATGTGACGTTCTTTCCTTCTCCACGATACGCCATCCTGATAATCAGCAAGGTAACGTTTGCCACCGAACCCGAGTCAGGGCCACTAATGTATTATATTAGCTACCCTGATCGGACAGTGTCTAAACCTAAACTGCTCTCCCCAGCGTGTTGCCCAACATAACAGCTTCGCCACAGTACCGACAGTACTTATGAGCATGACGTGTCGGATCACTGCTCTGTGTTGTCGCCGAGTATTGCGCCTCGTGTTCCGTTCGGTCGGGCAGCCTTTGAAATGGGTTGTGTGTGGTCGTCCGAAAGAGCGGGAATACTCTGGAGGACATTTTCAAGCTTAAATATTTCAAACCCGGCTTCATCAACAATGCGCCTCTACCGAAGCGTCGGAAGCACGTCTTCACCTCGAGAAGGTTTTAAGATCTCCACTCAGGACTGCATCACGAGTCAACCCTTGTGCGTACGTCCTGTAGCTCCATGCAATGCGCATGTTTTATACTCAAACTTACATTTTAGTTTGAGAGCCAAAATAGTACGCCTCCAGTACAGCGAAACCTTGTTTGTTCTCTGGTCTATATAGTTGCCGCACACGACAGTGCATGCATGAACCCAGTCAATCCTGAACGCTTTGCTCCCCACGGAACATGTGTGGAGGGCAGCATGGTGAGGAAGAATGCAGTTGTAGGCGCCGAGGACACGGCAGGAGATCCTAGGCCGAAGAAAGGGTCGGATACCATGCCGTCAGTGAGTGTCTTTTCCCACTTTACGCCCACCTTATACATCCTGTGCTGGTCCTTCTTTTGAATGGGAGTATCCTGGGACTGTCCGTTTATGAGATTGTATTTTAAGATCTCGGATCCCATCCAAGAACCTGGTTAACTGGGAGCTGCCCAACAGAGGACTATGCCGAACACGCATCTATAAAAATCGAACGTCCTTGTGTAATTTCCATGTCGCCGGTGCGATGCCTACTGATCCGCTGCAACCATTCAATCTGATATACCTGGTGACCATCTCGCATATTACGACATGCGCTGATGGAATTATTATAACTTTCATGAGATGCTTCCAGATCCGCTCCTTTCAAATTGATCTGTTTCACTGCGTGATTGGCCAGCTCCCCTACCCGATTATCTTGACCGGCAGATTCCGGTGGCTTGTTATTCCGTGTATAAACATCTGTTCTCCGTGATTTGTCCCGGGTCGAATGGTCAAAGAGGTATTTCGACGGCCCGGCCAAGCCGCCGGCCCAAATTCGACGACATTCCGGCCTCCGAGGAGACAAAGGCACAGTACCGAGGGCTCCTTCCGGAGATTATACAAGATTGCATTGTTACGAGGTGTGGGAGAGATGGGACAATTCCAGACAACGGGTGAGGGGTATGGGGTTGTCCTGGTTTGGCATTGTCATGCCATCGACGTGTGCAAGTTATGCAAATACGCATGGAGCGCAAGCAGCCGAAACTTCGGCAGTTGATTCAAAACAAATCTCCACGAGCAGGAACACAGCAATACAGTCGTAGTCAGCCTCAATGCTCAATGCCGACCGACCGACGTGAACAGGGCGAGTTTGACGACCGAGACATCCCAGACTGAGAGACGAAATGACGGATTATTAAGTCGTCGGGGACTTGGGGAAACAAGTTTTATGTTTCGGAACTTGAATGTGCCAAAAAGCAGCGGGGAGCAAGATGCTGCTATGTGCAATCAATCGGCAACCTATAGACAAATGATACTGATAGCCCTGACTTTCAAACTTTCCAATCAACCCAACTGTCGATATAGGTGCTCATCACCGACCGCTGACACCTTTGTCGATCCACACAAGAGGCAGTGAGGTTCTGGTTGGTCAAACGCCATTAATGCTCATACCCGTGTTTTCATCATCCGAGCGCACTCTACAAGATGAACCTCCCAACTCCATGGAAGAACAAACTCCATTCCGGTTCACCCTCCTTCCTCCAAACATGTTTATCCGACCACTTGACCTGATTAACCCACGTCATCGTATCCTTGTCCAGGCAACACCCATCGAAGACGATCGACCAAATGGGTGTCCACAAGCGCTGGTATAGTCGAGACGACGGTACCGGGGATAGACAGTGCTCATACATAAGCAGAGACCCTCCTTTCTTGAGCAAGCGCTCGCAAAGAGTGGGAAGGACTTGTTGTGTATTCGGAACAGAGCAGAATACGAGGATCGAGACTAGCGTATCGACCTTGTTCTCGCCCCCCAAATGCTCGACAAATTTGTCGATGTCGCCTGCCCCATACGGCAGTAGTACCGCACTGCCGTCTTCTTCGGATAACCCCGCTTCCATGATCGCTTTCCGTAGCCCTGGCCACATATCCGTATTCGGTTCCAACGCATAGTACTTTGTGATTTGCTGGCGCGTCATATATTTGAGACTGTGCCCATGCCCTGCACCGATCTCAAATACAACTCCTTCTGCCCACGGCAACAGCTGACACTTGACAGGAGCAGCGTTCTTGTCGACCTCGGGACCGAATACTTTCCAGAACTGGTACTGCCCAAGTTGTTGGAGCCGCTTCAACTGGAACAAGAGGCTCGGGTTTGACCAGATGGCCCGAAGGATCGGAGGCAGGCCCAACGAGACTGCCCACAGAAAGTCGGGCAGCGGACTGAGGATGCGGGGTAGTGGGAGGTACTGAAGGATGCGGTCAAATAGAGGGGGCATCATGAAGTGGACGGGGAGGCCGTCGTAGTCGTCGTCTCGATGACAGGGTTGGAGGCATCGTGAACGTTGAGCCGTGAAGAGAAACGGAGGAAGTGCGGACTTAACACAAGCAATTGCGCTTGGTCCCATTCGAGAATGCGCCGACTCTGAATCTTACTAGTGTCATATGGACAACATTGGTGTTTGTGGATTTATTGGGTTGATTGACAAGCTCTTCCATGACCATCGTATTACAAGAGGAACTACGACAACCTTATACAAAATTGTTGGGAATGTCAATGACGGCGATGTCCTGCAAGGAGAAATCAGAGTTGCTTATAATAAGGGAAGTTGGAGGCAGATCGCATGCGGATTGACAAGGGTGTTCACTCCGGAGTAGCAGATGTGATCCTGATGCAAACAAGGTATTATATCACACAGAATACTGGACAGAAAGAGTATACATGGAAGCACAGCAGCGGCCGCCGTAACCAGCGCCTTGCAGCGACTCAAAAAGACATCTCTTCAATTTCTTCCTCTAGTCGAACATCACACGGTAGCTCGACGTTGCCCTCGCGAGTGAAAGAAATGACATGACAGCCGATAGACCGAGTAGCGAATAGGGCCTCACAGAATGTGCTAGTGGATACAGTGATCAGTTTGACACGGAACGTGAAACGTGGCAGCGACTCACAAGTAATAAACCCACTTTCGCTTGAACGTCTCGACTTCTTCGTTCGAAACGCTGTACTGCTCTTGCAACTGGGGCAGAATAACGCTGTCGAAATTAGCCAGGAACTTGCGCTGCCATTCTCTAAGAGTGCGTGCATAATGGGGACCGATATTCGAGACATAGTTGACGATCAAGCGGCTTTGACTGCCGGAATTGAGGGTGTTGAGAAGCATATTGGCTGAGGGTAGGAACCCTCCTGGGAAGATGTATTTCCTGATGAAGTCCACATCTTTTAGGTATCTACTCATCTCTGGTGCAGTCTCAGCTCAGGTCTTTTTGCGTAACTGGAACACTTACGCGCTTCAGGTAGGGTGATGACCTCCACACAACCAGCGCCGTCTTTCTTGAGCGCCCGATCAACCACCTGCCAGAATGTTTCCATGTACTCTGCGCCAACATGCTCCATCATTTCGATGGAAACAAACCGGTCGAATTGGCCATTCCATTCGGCTGGTATGTTCCGATAGTCGAGTACATGGACCCGTACTCGGTCTTGGAGGCCAGCCCGTGCGATGCGTTCCCGAGCGACGGCGGCTTGCTCTTCGGACAGGGTGAGGGTGTCGACTGTGCACTTGTAAAGAGTGGCAGCATAGATGGAGAATGAGCCCCAGCCGCTGCCGACCTCTAGAACTCTGTCCCCGTCACGGATGTTTGCCTTGATAACGTTCAGCCTGAGAAATGTCAATCAGAAGCCAACGACAGCAAGTAAATTGAACATACCGTAATTTCCGAAGCTGTGCTTTTTCCAATGATTCGAGTCCCCGCAGTGGTTTGTCTTTTGGTGGTTGTATTAGATCCTCGTCTAATGTTTCGAACAAGCCGCAGGAATACGTTCTGTCACGGCTGAGAAATGCTTCGAACATGCGATTGGAGAGATTGTAATGTGCTGATACGTTGGCCTTCCCGTTGCTTACGTTCGCCAAAGAGACCGTGAGGTCCAATAGCTTTCGAGAGCCGAATGTCGGAATATACGATAACAATGATTTCAGCGTTGACACAGGCTCCAGCTCGTCGCGGTTATACATAAATAACTGAATACAATGTCAGGAAGAAACGAAGTAGCGCAGGCTGTTCGACATACCTTGAAGAAGGCACTCAGGTCGTCCACGTCGATTTCGGACAGCATATAGGCTTCTGCAAATCCAAGGTCGGACGTAGTGAGAACGCGTGTCCAGAATGCATTGTTTCGCACTGTGACCGTCACATGCATGCTCGAAGCGTCGTCTGAGGTTCCATTGGCACTTGGCTGAGGGTTCTCCAGTGGAAAGTTGTAGGTTTTTGTTGGAGTGACAATGCGCAGCTGACCACGAGATATCCGCCCCAATAAGCTATTGTAACATTCAAAGTCTTGGCATTATCGATTACAGAGATGCCTACCTGATGATCATGGATTCCGAGAACGAATCGAGAGAACCCAGGGCAGCTCGCGCTGCCCGACGAAGGAGGGAGTTCGAGGCGTTGCCTTTGTGGAGGGAAGGTGAAGCAACAATATCAATCGTCGAAGACATTGCAAGCGCGAGAAATGAGGGATGTCGATGAAGGAAGTCCAGCTGAGCAGCTGCATGATCGTTCAAGTCCAGCAGATCTTTATACCAGAAACCAGAAGAGATACAGCCCAGCAACCAGAAGAAATAGCCCCTAGACCATCAAATGTGGGGAGACCCCAACAAACAGCTTACTTATGAAATGAATGTCCCGCAATTGTATTCCGAGAGCATGAGAAGATTGACACGTTGTGCCGCACTGCATTGTTGGTAACAGTCACTCAATTCATGGTCGTCAACCGTCACATGTCCAATACACTTCCCACGGCAATCGTCCCCTGCCAAAGCACACATAATCCCCGAAGCTATGCCTTAGTACTCATAAATGGAGTGTTTCTGGAGATAGCGTCTTGGCTGCGGTCGGTGCTGAGTTATGGTGGTCGGTCTTGCACAACGCGTTTGAAATCGGACAGGAGAAATCGCCGGCCCCGAGGCTGGACGGAAGAGGATTGACGTTGCGGCTCTAATTATTAGGAGCCCCAGAACCCGAATAACCGATAAGCTTTCAGGGGTTCATCAAAATAAAACATCACATCATCGAAAACTATTAAATGCAGTTATACCCAGATGACGAAGACGACCACCATCTACCTCGGTTCTGTCACTGCTTGACTACGTGCTGAATTCCTCAATTACACTCCTGGGTTTCACATACTGGCCAAGCGCCTTATAAGGAATTTCTGGGAATCTGGGCAGTGTGATCAGTAATATTATTCCTGTGGTTCTCAGTGATGCGCTAACCCAAATGCACGACAATCTCCTATTTCCAGACCCCTGGGCGTATCTGTCCACTGCGGTGCAGCTGTCACACCGATGATGATTACCCTTAGACCGTACTTGTAATCCGGCGTGCCAAGTGCCGCCCCATTTTGGGCGTCAACAACCATGATCAAGTCTGGAACTGTTGCGATAACCGTTGGCTTGCTGCCGTCCTTCAAGTCGAGCTCGCAGTAGAGATTCTCATTCTTGAACGGAATCATGAGAGTGCCCTGGAATTGTTCGACCGGTCCATCCGTAGGCTCAGCGTGGTCCTGCAACACAGCGATGGTGACCCGGCCGACCGTGTGACCTTTGTAAACCCTGTCCTCTCATCAGCGAACCAGACCGTTCGGGGACGTGCACACGTACGATCGAGCCACATCGATGATCTTCCCGCTAAAAAGCACGCGTCCGGTCTCCTTTCCACCAAGAGAGTCAATAATTACGTTGCCAACATTGCCCAACTGCGCGGATTTGCGGGCATAAGCAACTGCACGGCCAATCCTCCAGGAAAGGGATATCGTGTTGTGAATCATTGCCCGCCGACAGTAAGCCGCAGTCAACGGGGCCATTGCACATCCCACAAAGGTGCCCATCTCTGTACAGGCAGCACGCAGTGCAGAATCATGATCACGATCAACTTTGACTTTCGTCATTATCTGCATGACGAATGAGGATCAACCAATATTCCGAATTCAGTCTCTTACCATGATATTGCCGTCTCCGCTGGAAATGACCGAAGGAAGTAAGAACTTTGCCTTTCCGGTATCATCATAAACGTTCGGGGTGGTTTGCCAGCTCTACAACCATATCAGTACTGTGTGACTCGCACGATCAAAGGACTGACAGTCGGATACGCCCTTCCCATAAAGTCGCCATCGATGACGGGCCAGCCATACACTGCACTCGAGGCGAGTGTCATCTTCGGAATATCAGCTAGCTGCATAAATGCACACGTATGACGTACGTTGATCATCCCGTTCGCACCGCCGATTTCGAGGGCGATAAACCCAGCGAAAGCATCCTTGATCTACGTCATGGCTGAGAATAGGAGCCATCCGCATAGAGGTGACCACTTACACCCATAAACTTGATCAGCTCCTGCGTCGCTTCCGTATACTCCTCCCCCAAGAGCCTCTCATCCGCGACCTCCGGACTCCCAAGTGCCCCTCCCCACCCAAGCACAGCGTCATCCGGCAAGCTGCTCAGATCCCTAACCTGTATCTTCTCCCCTCCCCTGACGGCCTCCCTCATCTGAAGGAACATATGATGCGGGGATCCGCCGCCCCCACAGCCGAGGATATAACACCCTTCTGCGATCCACTCGAGGTCGAGTTCCGAGAGCGTCCATAGCGCATCAGAAACTTGCGGGCGGTAGGCCATTATCTCCTTCGCGGAGAGGATCTTGTCCGCTTCCTCAGGCTCGTAGTTGACGTCTTTGCCGTTGACAGCCGGCTCCGGGTCTTCGGCCTCTGGCGTCGCTTCAGCCTCGGCGTCGGACACGCCCTTCCACTCCCCGGCGGCCTTGACGTAGAACCTGCATCTTCCAGCAGTATACGCGATCGGGATAGCCTCGCTCTCTATGATACTGACTTTGTCCGGGTTCGCACCGGCCTTGATCGCCAGGTCCATAGCACGGTGCTCGATGAGCTTGCGTACTTCCGGGATAGAGCGCGAGGAGATCTCTTCCACCGTGTCGACCGTGCCTGCTACCTGATACGGTTCAGAGATGCTTGAATAGGAATAGGAGGGCTAGGCACACCTGCGCAATAGCAGCCCCGCACGCGTTCGCCACGCCAGAGTTCTTGAACCTCACTACGCGACTAACGCCGTCCAAATGATCCGGGGCGAGTATCGCGCCTCCCCCAACAAGGTACACTGGTATGTCCGCAGCAGACGTCTTCCTACGTCCGGTATTAGCAGGTCTCTGACAACAAAGGATAGGGATGAAACGCACATCGAGTCCAATGTCGTCTCGAGCATGCTCTTGATCCTCGCTTGGGCCTTCTCTACCATCTCCTTGAGCACATGCTCCACCAGACTCTTGTCCCCCACGTCTGCGGCTCTGCCACTCGCGACAGCCACATCGGTTGCAGTGAGCGTCTTGCCCCCAAAGACGAGTGCCTCCTGGGTAATCCTATACCCTACACTGTCCGGTCCTACGGTGACTCTCCCGTCATCAGTATGAGAGCGTACGATGGACCCTCCGCCCAGGCCGATAGAGACTACATCCGGCATCGAGAAGTTGAGTCGGACACCGCAGAGATGATGTCTCGCTGCGGCCTGTCGCGGGAACCCGGTAGGGAGGAGCATACCAATGTCCGTCTGTACCCGTACTTCAGTCCTGTGAAGTACACCAGGAGGAGAAACAGACGCACAGTTGTACCCCCGATATCGACAACCAACGCGCCCTCGCCTTTCTTCTGTCCCATCTCTAGCTGGGCTAACCACGCCGCCCCCCGCATGCTATTCGTCGGCCCGCTGCTAAACGTCCTGATGGGAAACTTGGCCGCCTGCTCACACGTTAGCAGCGTCCCGTCGTTACTGGTGATGAACACTGGGCAAGTGAGCTGCAGCCTCTGAGCGGCAGAACGGAAGCCGCGCACGGTCTTGCGCGCATAGGAGAGCAGGGCGGCGTTGAGGATCGACGCGTTCTCTCGGTCTAGAAGGCCTATGTTGGATATATGTTTGGAGATGGTCACGAGCGCTCCGGGGACGTGGGCGCGCACGAGGTCTGCCACGCGCTCTTCTTGTTTGAAGACGGAATCGATGGGCGCATAGACGGAGGCGACGGCGACGGCACGGATCCCTGCGGCGGCGATTTGCGAGCAGGCAGCGATGATCTCGGATTCGAGGACGGGTGCGACTGGGGGAGTGAGTACGGCGAGGATGGGAAGGAGGGGGAAGGGGACGTACTCTCGCGCCCGTCGATCTGCAACCCTCCGGAGAGCATGAACACTGGCCCGCCGAGAACTGCCGCACATCAGTAGCGTGTGGTTTGGAGGGAGAGGGGCGTACTGTGCCTCAGTTCTCTGGGGAACCCGGAAAAAGGAGGGGTTTTGAGGCTGAACGGCCCGCAGAGCCTTATCACCGCTACTTTTTCTAGGCGACGAGGATCTCGGGTGATCAACGCGTTGACGAAATGCTATCAGAGCTTAGGATGTGCTGTTCTTGGGCTGGGAGAGAGGCGTACCGTTGTGCCGATAGAGAGCGCTTGGATGGTAGACATGTCTTTGACATCCTTTACTACCATGGACACGGCGTTGATGATACCTTCCATGACGTCTACAGTAGTAGGCGACTTGTGTGCCGAGAGAACGGCATTCTTCTTATGATCTTCGGAGAGAGCTAGGAGAACAGCGTCTCTGTACACAAGATCGATAGAGATTCCGGCTCTGGAGGTAATAGACTCACGTATTGGTTCCACCTACGTCAACCCCCAGACGGTATACGACCTCCGGCTCGTGCACCATATGCCCGTTGACATGATGCAAGTGCGGAAGATGGGGAAGATGCAGTGCATGCCCTACTCCTCCGACAACGTGCTCGACCGCCTTCTCTGCTTGAGCAACAAGGTCTTCTGCGCCTTTGATGACCTCGCTTGAGATGGGTATGCTCATCCTTATTCTAAAGAGTTGGGAAAGAAGAGCAGGAAGGAGAGAAGCTGTTATCGACCGAGAAGACCTTCATCGTTTACTTGATTTGCCAAGTATCATTACCGTACAGAGGCATGCCTCCATCCAGTTATGATGATATGATACCCGATTAGAATAAGGCAGCTTAGACATTCTTCTTCTTGTAAGGGACATCCGGGTTATCGCAGGAAAGGGAAGAGAGAAACAGAGAGGTCACTTCAAGTGGCAGTGTATAATGGGCGCTTCTTTTAACAGACATGGGCGCTAAGATAGCCCGATTGTGACATTCCGGTGATCGTCCGATGAGAGCCTTATACTGATCGGCACTGAGGTATTGTGGATCGGAATTCGGCAACAAGTCACACCTCTCATTCAGCCTATATCACCTCGCCCGATCACAAGTACTCCGTCATCACTACTATGTCGATGTTTACCCTCCGCTGCACGTGAATCGAAGATGATAAAACGTTAATATTTGGTCTTTGCGTTGAACAAATAAGTACGTGCTCCGAATTGCCTGCTTTGCACTTACCAAGAACGCTTTGAAGGATGGCTGACCGCAAGTTGATATGGTCAGCGCTGACAATAAGAATTCTGCGTTCTTCCGCTGTGAATAGAAATGCCGGAGACACGTCTTTTCGGCTCCGAACAGTCACCGCCTGACCACCAACTTCCCCTTGCCGACCGCCGTGTATAAGCTGTCCTCGACTCATATTTCGCTGTATTCTGGTTGAGCGCCCGCCTGTCTATCTACCACCTAAGCGTCCGTGTAGCACTCTTCTCCACAACCACCCTGGGCCAGTCTTCTGCTTCCCCGCCTCATCGCCAGCGATAAAAGAAGGAACATGCAAACAATATGATGACAAAGGCCGTAGCCCTTAAGCTCATTCCTTCTAGCTGCCTCCTCTCCTTTCGCGGCCCTTGTGTTTATAATGGTGCTGCCGGTCCGTCGACGTCAACACTTGCGGGTTGTCCGACCTCCTCTTTCCCGGTCTTCCAAACACCCTACAACCTCTAAAAGCCAAGATCTGTCTCATATATAACTGGCGATCTGAATCTCTGATCTGCGGTTCCCCCATCCGATGGCATGTCAGGTCTGGTTCAGTGAGCCCAGTCCGTCTTCTCACCACCCGATTGCTTATGCTATACGTAGTCACTGGCACTTCGACCGGTTTTGGTCGCACCATGGCCGAACACGTGTTGAAGAACGGCAACATCGTCATCGCGACCCTTCAAAAACCGAATATGCTCGCTGATCTAACACGCCAATACGACAAGACCCGTCTCCTGGTCTTGAAGCTGGACGTCGCAGTGTCTTCCGACATCCTTCCCGCATTCCAGAAAGCGATCGACGCATTCGGTCGTATTGACGTAGTGTTCAACAACCCTGGCTCTACACTCCTCGGTTCGAGTGAAAATACGCCCGAGGGTGCCGCAAGGAAGATCTTCGAGACGAATTACTGGGCCGCGGTCAACGTCAGCCGGGAAGCAATCCGCGTTTTCAGAGATGTGAATCCTCCCGGCGCTGGCGGACGCTTGTTGCAGAAGTTGTCTGTAGCTGGACTTGGCCCCCTGGTTCTCTTCGGACATTATACGGCTTCGTAAGCTCTTTCATGATGTTGGGGCGGGGGCTCTCGCTCAAGAGGAACAGAAAACACGCCCTAGAGGGTTTCACAAAGATGCTGGCGATGGAACTCGAACCGTATTGGAATATCAAGGTGCGTTGGGTATGTCTCGACATGTCCCGCGTGCTGCTAACACAACTGCATAGATCACCTTGATCGAACCTGATTTCTTCCAAACCCAAATCATCCAACAGGCAAATGTTTTTCCTGTTTATCAAAACTACAACAACGAAACCACAGCTATCTTTCGCAGTGCATTAGCGATCGGGGAGTGTCCCGACGACGCTGATGAAGAGGTCGCGACTATATATGAGGTTGCCCACCTGCCGAATCCGCCACTCCATTTTTCACTAGGGCTAGATGTTGTCCAAGTTATGAGGACAGTTGGCGCACTTTTGGACTGTGATGGATAGTGATTCAACCGGTCTGGTCATTGTGAGCCGAGGTCTTCGATCGGAGAACTGTTGTCCCCTCCAGCACCCAATATCAAAACGAAGTCACTAGATCAATTATGCACGAGTACAGGCTCAGTCTTCCTTCGGATTGATAGGTTGCAACATAGGCAATACACGCCGCAAAAGGGATGAGCCTTGCTAGGGAGTTGGAGAGGGAGTGGGAGGCTAATAGGTCAGACCGGCCGAATACAATTGGTGGAGATCTTGAGTAATGAGCACCGAGCGTGATTAATAACAGACTGCTGATAACCTGATTCAGTGAATGTGACATTCCGGTGATTGTCCGATGAGCGCTTATTGAAGACATATGATTGGCACTTCGGTCATTTTATCACAAACGGTCTGTGACGTCCAACTCTTCCAATGGCGATAACCATGTTCACTCATATCACTCTTCCTTCCTTATCCATCAACTTCATCAGCGACGACCATGAGCATCCCAATCTCAAGCGACGTCATCAAAGGCGCAGAAGACATCATCGCACACTCTGAGACAGCCGTCGAGCATGTCATACACAGCGTCGAGCATGTCATACACAGCGTCGAGCATGCTTTCCACCTCACCCACGAACATGCGCACGACAACGAGCACAAGGCAGACGTTGTGTACCGTCTAGGCGTAGATGTAGGGGGGACGAACACGTACGCTCATGATCACACACCTTCCTCCAATACCCTCTCATACCTGCTAGCGACGCCGTCCTCCTCGCTCTCTCCGAAGATCATAAGCAGAATGCTGTCCTCTCCGGCCACAAGAGCCCCACGACGCCAGAAGTGATGGACGGCATCGTCAGCGCTGTCCAGATGGTGCTCAAGGACGTATCGGACTTGAGCAAGATACAGGCTCTCTCTATTGGCACTACTGTATGCATTCTCTGCTCTACTGATGCCTGCCACTAACGAAAGACAGCATTTCGTCAATGCACTCATCACTCGTGACCCTAGGAAATTGCATAAAGTAGCCGTGATCCGTCTGTGCGGGCCATTCAGCCTCAAATGCCCGCCCTTCGCCAGCTTCCCAAGAGAGCTGAGGAGCAGTGCGTCGTTCGTCAACTTCCATCTTATATGCTCGTGCTGACTGGACGAGAACGCAGTCCTCAAGGGGCCCGTGTTCATGCTCTCTGGAGGGCTGCAGATTGACGGTCGAGAGAGTACGTCCCCCTCCTCCCCACCAATACCCGCTAACATATCCTCCAGTCGCGCCCGTTATCCCTGCGGAAGTAGAAGCAGCATGCAAAGAGATCGCTGCAGCGAACATCCACGCCATCGCCATCTCCTCCGTGTATGCTCCCATCGACCACACCTACAAGCAAGAAGAAGCCGTCGCATCGATCGTCCGCCGTCTCCTGCCCAGAGCGCACATAACGATCTCCAAGCAGATATCCAACATCGGCCTGCTAGACAGGGAGAACGCGTCCATCCTCAACGCCGCACTGCTCTCTTATGCCCGCCAGACGGTCCGCGGGTTCCGTAGGGCTGCGGCACTGCTCAACCTCAGTTGTCCGGTGTTTATCACTGGGAACGACGGGACGCTGCTCACTTGTGCCCAGGCGGCCAAGTTCCCCATCAGGACGTTCAGTAGCGGGCCGACGAATAGTATGAGAGGGGCGGCGTGGTTAGCCCAGCTCGAGATGGGGCAGGAGAAAGGCGAGGGCGCGTTAGTTGTTGATATTGGTGGGACCACCGTACGTCGCCGGGCTCTCTCTCTACTGGGGCGGTGGCTAACTCTTCGTGTACTGGCAGAGTGACATCGGCATGCTCCTCCCCACCGGATTCCCTCGTCAAGCCGCGGCGAAGCATCATCTCTGCGGTGTCCGACTCAACTTCTCGATGCCTGACGTCGTCTCGATCGGTCTAGGTGGAGGTTCGCTCGTCCGCACGCACCCAGAAGACGGGAGAGTCAGCGTAGGACCCGACAGTGTCGGGTATCGCATAACTTCCGAGGCGCTCGTATTTGGCGGAAAGGTGCTCACAGCGACGGATATTGCGGTCGCGAGCGGAAGGGTGGGAGATGTGGGGGACAAGAGTCTGGTGAAGCACGTGCTGAAGGGGATGGTAGAGAAAGCCCAGGCGAGGATTAAGAGTATGCTCGAGACCACGCTGGACTCGATGTGGGTCTCATTCCTGTCCCTTGTTGTCACAGACATGCTGATGCCGGAGGTAGGAAGACCTCGGCTGCGGACATACCGGTGTACCTGGTTGGGGGAGGCGCGATTCTTGCCCCGGATCATTTGGATGGCGTGAGCCGCGTAGTCAAGTTCAAGAATTCTGGCGTGGCGAACGCGTGTGGGGCTGCAATTGCCCAGGTATGTACTCCCCCTCCGTACAATGAAGCACGTCTGAACCCCCCACAGGTCGCAGGCACAGTCGACACAGTGGAGGAGATCTCTTCCCGCTCTATCCCGGAAGTGCGCAAGCTCATCGAGCACCGCGCTATGGACCTGGCGATCAAGGCCGGCGCGAACCCGGACAAAGTCAGTATCATAGAGAGCGAGGCTATCCCGATCGCGTATACTGCTGGAAGGTGCAGGTTCTACGTCAAGGCTGCTGGGGAATGGAAGGGCGTTACCGGGGAAGCGGAAGAGGTGGGCGAGGAAGACGAGGACGGGGAAGCGGGGACGCTGGTAAACGGGGCGTATGAGCCCGAGGAACCGGAGCATGTACCCACCGCGAAGGAGATTGTTGACTATCGGCCTAGAGTGGAGCAGGGGGCATGGACGCTTTCTGAGCTCGACCTAGAGTTCATCGCCGATGGTGCGTATATCCTCGGCTGTGGAGGTGGGGGCTCGCCGTACCAGCGCTACTTGCGGCTGAGGGAAGGGCTAAGGAAGGGAGCGGTGATCAGAGTGATCGATCTGGGGAGCTTGGAGGACGACGCGCTCATCGGTTGGGGGGGAGGGCTGGGGAGCCCGGAGGTAGCGGATGAGAGACTGTCGGGGGACGAGTATCAGGAAGCGACTGAGGAGCTACTTAAGTTCATGGGTGTGAGTGTGGGGTGCGGTGTTAGTGGACATTTTGTTGACTTTTGGCAGATTACGAAGCTTGCTGGGTTTGCCGCGCTCGAGATTGGTGGTGGGAACGGAATGATCAACGTACGCCGTTAATTATCGACTGTAGCGTGTGCTCATTCTGCGGTAGATGATCCTCTCGAGCAGCGAGGTCTTTGGTTGGCCAGTTATTGACGGCGACTTCATGGGACGTGCTTATCCTACTGTGCGTTCAGCGACTAAAGTGTCTTCGGGCATGACTAAACAAACTTGTCTAGAGTTGGCAAACTACCCCGAACGTGTATGATGACACGCACAAGTGCGCCAACCTGTTGCCTTCGGCCATCGCGAGTGGTGATGGAAACGTCATGGTTCGTCCAAGGTCGAAGGGGGGACGTGAATGCTCAATAAATCTGTAGTTCATGACCCGGGTGAAGGGCGACCGAGACCACGATGCAGCTTTCCGCGCGTGTTGTACGGAGATGGGCACCAGTGTCGGTTGTGCGCTCCGTCCTCTGACCGCTGGCTATTGCCGCAAGGCTATGATCAACAACACTGTCTCTCTGGCTTGGCGCATCGGTCGCGCTGTTGCTCTGGCCCGGAAGAGCGCACAGATTGGCAACGTCGGGAATATCATCGTCGATGCTCTCGGGGGAAAGGAGACTGGCAGGGTCCTGTTCAGCGGAAAGATCGTCGATGTTTCTCGCAGCATTTATAAGGGACATACGATCGGCCGTGTCACTATCCAGGCCCTGGCAGATGATAGCGAGCCCACAGACGGCCCGGTCGAGAAATACAAAGGCACGCTGATGATCCCCTTCAAGAACGAGAACCTGTACGCAGAACACGATCCGAAAGATGGCAGCAAGCCGATAGTCCTGGCCTCCGTACCCGACCTTATCATGGTCATTGATGCTCAGAATGGCGCTGCCCTTGGTACCCCGGACTACAAGTATGGTCTGCGCGTTATCGTCCTTGGCGTAACGGCTGCACCCCAGTGGACGGACACTGAGAGAGGTTTGGAGATTGGCGACTGTCGTGCCTTTGGGTATGTGCTCAGGCCGTGCGATTGACGTTTGACTGACTTGATGTAGGTTTCCCGAGGTCAAGTACGTCCCTCTAGGAAAGTATATCCAACCAAAGAGCGTGATCGAGGAATTTGGCGCATGATCAGCGCATGTTGATAATTTAGAAAGGAAGGATTCGAGACAATACTCGTTATGGCTTAGATGTTTCGGAACATTCACCACCCGGTCTCGAATGTATTGTCTATGTTTGCAAAAGGAATCGAGTCCCATGAATACGCCCCGGTTATGTTGGATGCTTTCGTCCGATCCCGAGTCGGACAACTAACGGAGGATGCAGAGATAGGGGCTCCTTGCCCGCTTATCCCCACATCGGCAACGTCAACGGCCCTTAATCGAACACGATAATGATAACTCTACACTTCGTTCTAGTTTACATTGGTTTTCCCAGCTTCGGGCGAGCTCACGGACGAAATTTGCACGCGGACCAATGTCGTCAAAACCATCTTTGTCGACCGGGTTCTGGGAGCCCTTGAGCAACGACACATGCGAAGTACGCGCCGACTGCAAGCCCTAAAGATCCTATGGAGAACGGTCTGATGCCGGAGCTGGCGCAGATTATTGTTTATAAAGACCTCGAATTGATGGTCTACCCCTCTTACACTTTCCTATCGACGACTTCAGCCGCCTTACACGATGTCGAACAAGGTCTGGCTGAGTATGTCGCTGCAGTGTTTGAGCCATGCAATACCTGATAACATTATTTCAGTTACTGGCGCCTCGTCGGGATTTGGACGAGCAATGACTGAGCTCCTGCTCAAAAGGGGCGAAGTCGTCATCGCAACACTCCGCAAACCCGAGGCACTGGATGATCTTCAATACGGTCGGGACCGCCTCTTGGTTCTGAAACTGGATGTCAGCAAACCCGCCGATGTGGATGCCGCTTTTTCTAAAGCTAAGGAAGTGTTTGGTCGCATCGACGTTGTTTACAGTAATGCCGCCTTTGGTGTTCTTGGAGAATTCGAGACGGCGACTAGATCATCAGAAGCGAGGCAGATGTTCGACGTCGATTTCTGGGGTGCTGCTGACGTATCCCGCGCTGCGATCGAGTTCTTTAGAGAAGTGAACGGGCCCTCTGTCGGCGGCACTTTGTTGGTGATGTCCTCAATGGCTGCCAATTACGGTGCACCTGCCCTTTCGTACTATAGCGCAGCCAAGCAAGGTATCTATGGGTCACACTACCTGTTCTCTCTACCCTGATGGCTAGAACAGCTTTGGAAGGAGCGATAGAGGGCCTTGAGAAAGAACTCGTGCCAGCGTGGAATATCCGAGTATGTGCCGAATCTCCGGTTGTTTAAAAGTCTTTCTAATCAGCTATTATGCAGGTGTGTTTGATTGTTTCGGGATCGTTCAAGACGCGAGGATCCCAAAATGTCATCACTTTGCCTCCTCACCCAGCATATAAAGATAGTTCCAGCATGTTGACGCGACAATACGTCAGCTCTGCACCGGGTGCTGATGTTGACTCGGCAGTGCAAATCATCTACGACCTCGTCAAGGAGCCGAACCTACCTATGAGATTCCCTCTTGGCATGGACGGAGTGCAGTCCATGCTGGGCAAAGCTAATGCACTAAAGACTGATGCCGATAAGTACAGTACGTGGTCCACAAGCCTGTAGTCTTAGCCAGTCTCTTCATTAGCAAACATATATCAGACGAAATGCATTGCCGATGGCAACTTGCACCAGGAAAAGTTCGTTAGACCTGTCGAGTTTGTGCCAAGAGTGGCAGTGCAGGACCCTTGCGCAACCTCAAGGCACCGGAATTTGATTCCATTAGACTATCTATGTAGCCTATATGTATATAGGGACGGATTGGCCTGTGGCAGGCCAATCCACACCATGTTATCTATTCTCCCCTAATTGACAACTCAACAGTTGGTAGCAGGAAACCACAATCTGACCTCAGTCCTTCTCTTAAAGGAACTTGGCAACAATGACCACACCCACTCAACCTGCATCAGCTCCTCCAGACTCACCTCAGAGCACCACTGTCCTGACACATATTGAAGATGGTGCCACAGTTGGCCAATGTCCACCAACACCTCACCCAAATACATCCTCTGCTGCAGAGGCAGCACACCAAGCTGCTGGTGTGGCCATCTCCATGGCTGAAGACCAGGCAAGCTTGGTGCAGTTGATTTGGGATCTGGTACAGCAAATGGTTCTGCTCTCCCAGTCTCATGAAGTACCACTGATTACAGAAGTTGTTGGGCAAGAACAGCGATTTGACTTCAACCACCTTCTGGCTGGCTGGAAGGATGCCCCTTGCTTTGAAGGCCTTACCTCTGAGAATGTAGGAGTCTGGCTTCAGGCTATGGAAGATGGCATGGAACTCTGTTGGGTTCCCTCAGAATGGAAGGTCAATATCACTTGGTCATTTTGTGGTGTGGGTGTCTCAGCATGGTGGCATGACCTGGATCCAAAACCTGCCATATGGGAAGACTTCAAGCAGAATATGAAAGCATGCTTCTGGTCCACTGTCAGGGCACCAGCTCATTGCTTGGTCAAGAGACATGACTAAGCCTTTATGACATGGAAGTAGCTGGTATACTTTGGCATGTGCTGGAACCTGCTGGAAGGATTGGATGGTCAGGTGACCTGCTGTGCATGGCTGTGCATGACCTCATATGACCTCATCCTT